>NW_025411219.1:0-5120 GCF_002201575.2 Neomonachus schauinslandi | reverse complement strand
ATGTTTAACCATCTGAGCCACCCAGGTGCCCCAATTTGACATAAATTCAAAGTATATTTAATACTGCTAGAACTTCATGGGCAATCAATTGTGGTTGACGTGTCTGACGACAAAGACAAGTCAGCTAAAAGAAGGGAAGTTGCTGAATAACCACAGTCTGAAAGTTGTATTGCATGTAAAGTTTCAGATTATACCCAGAACATCCATGTACTAGTCTCTAAATATTAAAAGAACTATATTAAGAGAAGTTTTTATCATTATATTTTGGAGAGAATAAGGGTAGGGTATAGTCTAGATCTTTTACTTGGCTGACAGAAATGGTATGGAGGCATACTTCCATTTAAGATTATGTCATTTTTGTTAATTAAGCATATAAGATTTTTGAATGGGTTATCATCAATAGGCAATAACACTATGTATGTGTATTTGTGTGTTATAAGTGTGTGTAAAACCTGCAAATAGTTTCCATAACTCCTTTTTTGAGTACATTCATCTTATATCATCAGGTCATTGATTTTGTATTTCCTTTTCACTTTTTATAATGTGCTCATAATTCCAAATTACTGTGATAAGGGATACTATTAACATTATTATACCAAAGATGTGTTTCATAATTAGAATTATTTACTGAAAAAGTTACCAATTATAAAATTATTAGTTGAAAAACTATGAAAATGATTTAAGTTCATGATATTTAAGCAATTTTTAAAATATTTGTGTTACCAAAAATGTGTTATTGCACATTTAACCATGAAAGAAAGCAAGAGAAGAAAGCATTAGAGAAAAAAATACAAAAGCATCCACAAAACAAGTGATAAAAATATATACATATGTATTTAATTATTAATAAATACATAAATAAATACATATACAAATAATTTGAATGTAAATGGGGTAATGTCTCCAGTCAAAAGACATAGTCTATCAGAATGGATTAAAAAAAAAAAAAAACAAGAGCCATTTATATGCTGCCTATAAGAGACTCATTTTAGCCCTAAAGATACTTATAGATTGAAAGGAAAGGGATGCAGAAACATCTATCATGAAAGTGGTGTCAAAAGAAAGCTGGAGTAGCAATACTTATACTGGACGAAATAGACTTGAAACCGAAGATTGTAACAAGATACAAAAAACGGCACTATATAATGGTAAAGGAGGTAATCCAACAACAAAATATAAGTTATAAATATGCACCCAACATGAGAGCACCCATATCTATAAAACACTTAATAAGAAACATTAAGAAACTAATTCATAGTAATACAATAGGAGTAGAGGACTTTAAAACTCCACTTACATCAAAGGACAGATCATCCAAACAGGAAATCATCAACTTGGGGCTTCTGGGTGGCTCAGGCAGTTAAGTGTCTGACTCTTGATTTAGGCTCAGGGCATGATCTCAGGGTTGTGAGAGGAAGCCCCCGTGTCAGGCTCCACTCATGGAGCCTGCTGAAGATTCTCCCTCTCCCTCTCCCTCTGCCCCACTCTCTAAATAAATAAATAAATAAATAAATAAATAAATAAATAAATAAATAAATAACAAGGAAACAATGGCTTTGAATGAACACTCGACCAGATGGATTTAACAGAATTATTCAGAGCAGTCCATTCTAAAACAGCAGAATACACATTCTTTTCAAGTGCACATGGTATATTCTCCAGAACAGATCACATATTAGGCCACACAAAAAGCATCAACAAATTCATAAAGATCAAAGTTATTCCATGTATCTTTTTTGACCACAATGCCATAAAACCTAGAAATCAACCACAAGAAAAATAGACAAACAAAGAAAGAAACAAAACCAAACACAAGAAAAATTCCAGAAAGTCCAAAAATACATTGGGGTTAAATAGCATGCTACTAAACAATGAATGGGTCAACCAAGTAATCAAAGAACAATTTAAAAAGTCCTTGGAAACAAAAGAAAATGAAGACAATACTGTCCAAAATACATGAGCAAAAGATGTTCTAGGAGGGCAGTTTATAGCAATACAGGCCTACCTCAATAAGTAAGAAAAATCTTAAATAAACACCTAACCTTACACCTAAAGGAACTAGAAAAAGAATTCAAACAAACCCCAAACTAGCAGAAGGAAGGAAACAGTAAAGATTAGAGCAGAAATAAATGAATTATATAGAAAATGAATAAACAATAGAACAGATCAACAAAACCAGGAGTTCTTTGAAAAGATCAACTAAATTGATAGTTCTAGGGGCACTTGGGTGGCTCAATAGGGTAAGTGTCTGACTCTTGATTTTGGCTCAGGTCATGATCTCAGGGTTGTGAGACTCAGACCCGTGTGGGGCTTCCCTCCCAGTGAGAAGTCTGCTGGAGATTCTCTCTCTGCCTCTCCCTTTGCCCCTCCCCCCATTCTCTCACAAACTCTCTCTAATATTTTTAAAAATTGACAAAGTTCTAGCCACCCACTTCAAAAATAAAGTGAAAGGACACAAAAATCAAACATGAAAGAGGAGAAATAAACAAAACCACAGAAATACAATTATAAGAAAATATTATGAAAAGCAACATGCTGACAAATTAGCCAAAACAAACAAACAAAAAAGATAAATTCCTAGAAACATATAACCTGCCAAAACTGAAGCAGGAAGAAATAGAAAATTTGAATAGATTGATTTCAACAAGTTGACTGAATCAGTAAAAAAAAAACTCCCAAGAAACAAAATTATAAGACCATTTGGCTTCACAGGTAAATTCTAACAAAAATTAAAAAAAAAAACACCAAAAAACTGTTACATCTAATCCTTTCAAATAATTCCAAAAAATAGAAGAAAAGAAAAACTTCCAAATTTATTTTATGAGGCCAGCATTACCCTGATACCAAAACCAGAAATATAAACCACTAAAAAAGAGATCTACAGGTTAATATCTCTGATAAACATAGATGCAAAAATCGTCAACGAAACACTAGCAAACACAATCCAACAATACATTAAAAATATCATTTTATTCCAAGGATGCCAGTGTGGTTCAGTATTTACCCGTCAATTAACATGATACATAACATCAGTAAGAGAAAGTTTAGAAATCACATGATTATTTCAAAAACACAGAAAAAGCATTTGACGAGGTACAATATCCACTGATGATAAAAAACCTTCCACAAAGTAACTTTAGAGGTAACATATATAGAGACATTATAAAAGCTATATATGAAACCCCACAAGAAACACCATACTCAATGAGGAAAAACTGAGATTTTTCTTCTGTGGTCACGAACAAGACAGCAATGTCCATCCTCACCACTTTTATTCAGCATAGAACTAGAAGTCTTAGCTACAGCAAATAGACAACAAAAATAAATAGAAGGCATCTGAATTGGTAAGGAAGTAGTAAAACTTTTGTTATTTGCAGGTAATGGTACTGTATATAGAAAACCTGAAAAAAAAAACACCAAGAAAATACTAGAACTGATCAATTACTTCAGTAAAGTCACAAGATACAAAATCAATATGGAGAAATCCACTGCATTTCTACATACTAATAATAAAGTAACAGAAAGAGAATTTAAGAAAACAATCCCATTTTCAGTTGCACTAAAAACAATAAAATGCCTAGGAATAAACCTAACTAAAGAGGTGAAAGAATTTTACTCTGAAAACTATAAAACACTGAAAGAAATTGAAGACAAAACAAAGAAATGAAATGGCTTTCCATGCTCATGGATTGGAGAACAAACACTGTTAAAATGTATTACCCAAAGCAATCTATACATGTAATGCAATCCTATCAAAATTCCAATAGTATTTTTCACAGAAATAGAAAAAAAAGTCCTAAAATTAAATGGAACCAGAAAAGACCCTAATAGCCAGAAGAGTTTTGAAAGAGAAATATTACACTTCCAGATTTAAATTATATTATATTGCGTTTTAATATAGACAGTATGTTACTGGCACAAAAACAGACACATAGATCAACAGAACATAACAGAAAAAAATAAACAAACACAATTTTAGAGTCAATCAATCTTCAAAAAATCAGGAAAGAATGTCCAGTGGGCAAAAGAACATTTCTTCAACCATGGTGCTGGGAAAAGTGGTCAGCTACATGGGAAAGAATGAACTGGATCACTTTCTTATGCCATACACAAAAATAAATTCAAAATGAATTAAAGACCTAAATATGAGACCTGAAAACTAAAAAATGCTAGAAGAAAGCACAGGCAGTAATGGCTCTGACATCAGCTGTGGCAACATTTTTCTAAAAGTTTATTTTTTCAAGATTTTTTTGCTGATTTGACAGAGAGAGAGAAAGAGATAAGAAGAACAGGAACACAAGCAGGGGGAGTGGGAAAGGGAGAAGCAGGATTCCCGATGAGCCAGGAGCCTGATGTGAGGCTCAATCCCAGGACCCTGGGATCATGACTTGAGCCAAAGGCAGACGCTTAACGACTGAGCCACCCAGGCGCCCCTAGCAGCATTTTTCCAGATAGATCTCCTGAACAAGGGCAATAAAATATAAACTACTGGGACTACCTCAAAATGCAAAGCTTCTGTACAGCAAGGAAACAATCAACGAAAATTAAAGACAACCTCCAGAATCACAGAAGGTATTTGCGAACAGCTATCCAATGAAGGGTTAATTTCCGAAATATATAAAGAACTTACACAGCTCAACTCCCAATAAACAAATCATCCAATTAAAAATGGACCGAAGACATAACAAACATTTTTCCAAAGAAGACGTCCCATTGGCCCACAGACACATAAAAAGATGGTCAATATCATCATCATCAGGGAGACTCAAATCAAACTATAATGAGATACCACCTCATACCTGTCAGAATGGCTAAAATCAACAACGACACAACGAAAGAACAAGTGTTTGTGAGGATGTGAAAAAGGAACCCTCTTGCACTATTGATGAGAAAACAAGCTGGTCTAGACACTGTGGAAAACAGTATGGAATTTCCTCAAAAAGTTAAAAACACAACCACCGTACAAGCCAGTAACCACACTCCTGGGTATTTACCCAAAGAATTCAAGAACACTAATTGAAAGGGACATATACACCCCTATGTTTACAGCAGCATTATTGACAATTGCCAAAATCTGGAAGCAGCCCGAGGGTCCATCTGTAGATCAGTAGATCAATAAG
>NW_025411218.1:0-5122 GCF_002201575.2 Neomonachus schauinslandi | reverse complement strand
ATTGCTGTGTGCATGCAGTGCCTCTGATGTCTGTGTCAGCCCAGGCCCGGAGTCAGAGAAGACTCTGGGTAAAGGGAACTTGCAAAGGCATGTGGTCCAACAGCTTAGGAGAAACGGGGTTTCACCTCCTGTGTGAACATCCCTATGCAATGCAGGCCCTGCCTGTGACTTGGGGGCCAAGGGCATTGGTGGTGGAGGGTCAGGAGCATCTACAGCCTGGCTCTCTGGGCCTCTTAACTAACTCCCTGCCCAAACAGAAGGCTGGGATCTCAATCACATATCCAAGAAGCAGCTTGCCTGGTCAACCCCAGAGCAAAAGGCATTTAGGGTCCCAGACCCTAGAGAAAGCCCTCTTTTAATCAGAATGATCTGACTTCTATGACACATTGCTTGAGAGTGGGAGCCCCTCAGTATGAAGTAGCATACCTGAGAGATCAGGTTCAGGCTCTTTGTAAAATACCCAGAGATTCTTTCCTCTCCCATTCAGAAATACTATCTCAAACTCAATTATTTTTATGAATAAGGAATAAAATTATACAGATAAAGAAGAGACAGATCCTCTGTTCCAATTCAGATTTGTCTGAATCAAATTCTGCACTCCTCTGAATCAAATTCTGCCCTCTCCCCACTCTATGCACTACAATTTAATTAATTAATTAATAAAAAGTAAGCTCTAGGGGCGCCTGGGTGGCTCAGTCGTTGGGCATCTGCCTTCGGCTCAGGTCATGATCCCGGGGTCCTGGGATCGAGCCCCGCATTGGGCTCCCTGCTCCACGGGGAAGCCTGCTTCTCCCTCTCCCACTCCCCCTGCTTGTGTTTCCTCTCTCGCTGTGTCTCTCTCTGTCAAATAAATAAAATCTTTTAAAAAATAAGTAAATAAAAAATAAAAGTAAGCTCTATACCCAGCCTGGGGCTCAAACTCACAACCCTGAGGTCAAGAGTCACATGCCCCACCAACTGAGCCAGCAAGGTGTCCCACACTGCCTCCAATTTAGATTGTAGTTTTTCAGGCCTTAGAGAATAATTGATTTAGACTTACCAAGTATTGTATCCTTGTTGGTTTGGGCATTTGGGTGAGTTTTTACATTATTATTTTTCTCTAGATGGAAATGTCCAGTAGGCAGTTAGATAGAGTTTGGAAAAGAGATTGGCATGGAAATATGGATTGTGGCTTGTGGTACCTGACATGTAGTAAGGACTCTTTGAATATTTATTGAATTAAATGAATGAAGAATCCACTTGTATATCCTTCTACCCTTTTCTATGAATATGTATTTTTCAAACGAAAGTGGGACTGTACTGAATGTACTGATTCATACCCTAAGTGTAAAAAAATGAACTTTTTCTTTAAACCTCTTTACCAAGATAATATTGGTTTTAAATAGTATTAAGAAAGTAGAAGTAAGGACGCCATCTGGTGACCAGAGCCAGAACTATGAGTTGAACACAGCTAACAAAGGAAAGAGGGAAAGAGAGAAACTACTGGAGGGTGGGGGAAGAAGAGTTGACATTGGGGAGGGGAATACCTCAACCCTGACTCACACTGGACTGACACAGTATCAACCTCTTCTTGGGGGCTGAGGTAGCACAAGAAGCAACGTATACTTAGATGGTTTTTCCCTGTCTCAAGTCAAGATAAGTATGTGTGTGTATGTTTAAACTGAAAGGTCTTTTACTGTTTTGTATTTTTTCTGATTGTGGAAGTTATATGTTTCTACCAGAAAAATCTGCGTGTGTAGGAAAGTATAGAAAAAAATATAAATTACCTATAGTTCCTCTACTTAGAGAAATTGTTAATATTGACATGTATGTGCTTACATTGTGTGTATATTCCTTTTATGTTAATAAAATATATTATTCAGATACTTTTATGTGTTATTCATATATTTGTAGTTATATTTTACAGCATATATTTTATTTATTCCTTCATTTTCTTTGCACATGTGCCATGATATTCATCTATATTCCATCAACCACACCCCTAGATGTGAAGATATATTGTTTATTGTATATATATTATAGTGAAGATAAAATTGTTTTCTTTGATCTTAGAGGCCTGTGTCTGAAGGCCACATGAATGTACAGGTCCCCCAAAGAGCATAAGATTGAGGAAGGAACACCAGCTTTGTTTGGAGGTAGGGAGAAATTCAAAATGATCAAGAAACTACCTCGGGCCAGGTACTTTATATTTGGGATCTTCTTTAATCATTTCAACTCATTGAGGAAGGCATTATTACCTTAGTATATATATAAGGAAACTGAAGCTCAAAAAATCTGGGTTTCTTACACAGGATCACACAGCCAGTAAGTGGAGGAATCTGGATTTGAACTCAAATTTGTCTGACTCCTAAGTCAGAACTCTTAATCGTTAGGCCTTACTTCTAAAATTTCACACCTTCTTTCTTATTGCTGAGTCTAATAGTATTCATTTTTGGATGTCAGAAAAGTTGGGAACACCCCCCACTCTCATGTCCCACTCTTGTTGAGCTTGAATTTTTTGCTACAAGCATGCTTTTAAATTTTTTTATTTTTTTAAATATTTTATTTGTTTATTTGAGAGAGTGAGCATGAGCAGTGGAGGGGAGAGGGGAGAGGCAGAGGCAGAGGGAGAAGCAGACCCCTCTCTGAGCAGGGAGCTCCCCCTCCCCCCCTGTGGGACTTGATCCCAGGACCCTGAGATCATGACCTGAGCTGAAGTCAGACGCTTAACCAACTGAGCCACCCAGGCGCCCCAAGCATGCTTTAAAAAAAATAATAAAATAAATATATTTTTTTAAGTAATCTCTACACCCAGCGTGGGGCTGGAACTCACGACTCCAAGATCAAGAGTTGCATGCTCTTCCAACAGAGCCAGCAGGCACCCCTATAAGCACACTTTTGCAACCAGAAAAATTAATAAGGAATTATGTCTTTTGGGGCACCTGGGTGGCTCAGTCGGTTAAGCATCTGCCTTCGGCTCTGGTCATGATCCTAGGATCCTGGGATCCTGGGATCGAGTCTGTGTTGGGCTTCCTGCTCAATGGGGAGCCTGCTTCTCCCTCTCCCTCTGCCTGCTGCTTGGCCTACTTGTGCTCTCTCTCTCTGTCTGTCAAATAAATAAATAACATCTTTTTTTAAAAAAAGGAATTATGTCTTTCAAGATCTTTAAAAAAAATCTCAAAGAATATTAAATGGCACAAGAGAAATTGGGATGAAATATTTAAAACATATTACAGATCTAGAGATATCTTTGAAAAATATAAATCTCTACTCACCCAATAGAAAATGAGCAAAGTACATGGAGAAGTAATTCACATGAGAAGACACAAATCACATGCACACACACTTGCACACACGTGCACACACACACATATTCATTGCATCTAAATGACATTATTTAAATGGCATTATACCTTACATTTCATTCGACAAATGTTTTTTTGTTGTTTTTTTGTTTTACTCAACTGTGTGTCTTGGAAATCTATCCATCTATCCATGTTGTTACCTATTGTGATATATAACAAGAAATATATTTGGTTTTTGTCTCCAGTTCCTGGCATAAAACTCCTCAAACCCTTACAATTTCCTGAGCGGTGGGAATGTCTTTTGTCATTCATGAAGAGCCCCTTTTGAGTTTATGCTAATAAGGTGATCCAGGGTTGGGCCCTTTGATAGCCTCAAGATGGCACTGCTTACTAGAAAGACCAAGTTGAACTTTCAGCCCCTCTCACCAACTTTTGGGAAGAGGAAGGTGGGGAAGGCTGCAGACTAAGCTATATGAAAGCTTTTGAACAACAAGATTTTATGAGCTTCCAAGTTGGTGAATGCATCCACATCCTGGGAGGGTGGCACACCCCAGTTCTGTGAGGACAGAAGCTCCTGCGTTTGGGACCCTTTGGGACCTTACCCTTTGTACCTCTTCATCCAGTTATTCATTCTGTATCCTTTATAACATCCTCTGTAATAAACTAGAAAACATAAGTAAATGTGAACCAATCTAGCAAGTTAATTGAATCCCCCATGGAGTCATGGGAACCTCTGATCTAGTAGGTGAGAAGCACAAGTGACAACCTGGACTTAGGGTTGGCATCTGAAGGGGGTGGGGTGCAGTCTTGTGGGACTGAGCCCTTAACCTATGGTATTGGACACTCCCTCAGTGTCAGAATTGAGTTAATTGCTTGCTGTGCTCAAAAAACCCCACGTTAGACCTATAGATTTAGGTCATATGTAACGGCTGCATACATTGCATAGTGTGAACGAACATACTGTAGTTTATTCCTTGATAGAGATTGAGATGGTTTCCAATGTCTTACTATTACAAACATGCTGCAATGACATGTTTTCTGCATGCCTCCCAGTGCATATGTGTATTTCTCAGGTATTCGTGACTAGAAGGGGGACTGTGGGGTTATATGGTACATTTAGGGTACACTGCCAAACTGGCCTCTGTAATGGACATTTGTCATCTGAATTCTTGTCAGACTTTGACTGGTCTGGTCCAGTCAGACTCTTGAGGCCAAGCCTCCGTGCCTTTGCCTCAAGCTTTTTTCCCTGCCACTTCTGGGCCTCCCCTTCTCTGTTAAGCAAAATTCTATTCAATCATTAAAACTCAACCAAAGTATCATTTCCTCCCAGAGGACTTCCCTGACAGTCATCAGAGCAAGCTGAATTAGGTGTCCTTTCCTGGTGCTCCTAAATCACCAGGTGGCTTGGACTTTATTATGATCATGTGTTAAAACTACATTTAGGGGCGCCTGGGTGGCTCAGTTGGTTAAGCATCTGCTTTTGGTCTAGGTCATGATCCCAGGGTCCTGGGATCGAGCCCTGCATCAGGCTCCCTGCTCAGTGGGGAGCCTGCTTCTCCCTCTCCCTCTGCGGCTCCCCCTGCTTGTTCTGTCTCTGACAAATAAATAAAATCTTAAAAAACAAAACCAAAAACTATGTTTAGACATCTATCGCCCCCATTAGTCAATGAACTCCTCAGGGACATTTGTGTCTTATTAATCAGCATATACAGGACAGAAGACAGAAAAGCACTCCTTAAATATAAGTTTTTTGAACCAGTTATCCAAGACCGTGAATCAGTCTGCTCTATTCCAACCTCTGTCATCCAGACCTCAGACTGGGATTGTCCTGGGCCCGT
>NW_025411217.1:3142-5126 GCF_002201575.2 Neomonachus schauinslandi | reverse complement strand
CCTCCCACTTATGGGCTCCAGGATAGGCATGGAGGGAACCCCTCCAAGCGGGCAGAGCTGCAAAGTCACAGGAAAGGGACCAGAGCAACTGCTTCTTGGAATATCAACCATCCTCACCCAAGAGAGCCAGCTGGTGCTCTGGGGCCTGTCCTCTTTCTGGGCTCAAGGGTACCGTTGGGGTTCACATTAAGAGACGGGATTTCTTACCACAGGTTTTGACCCCCACGCAGCCCTGGGACGTGGTAGCCACGCTGGGCTCACCAGGCCTGGGCTTGTTGAGCGGACCTTCCCTTTTTGTAGGAGTCTTTGCAGCTTGGGTCCACGAAGCCCCGGCCTCCCCCCTGCCAGTGGCCTGAGGGACCTGCCGTGCAGGGGCTGCCCTCCCGGGTCCACGTGGGCAGGGGTGAAGGCACGTGATGAATCTGAAGACCCAGAGGAAGGGCCTGGCTCAAGAGAGACCATGGAGGGGAGAGGGTGTGCGTAGAGCAACCACCCAGTGGGGCATCTCTCCTGGGGCCCCCTGGAAATGTGCAGCCTGCCGTGTTCTGGCTCTTGCGCCTCATCACTCACAACAATGTCTTTCATCAACAGCGTCTATTACAGCTACAAGAAGTGCTGTCACTTTCAAACGAAACACAGGGACCCGGGCCTGATGGCGCTTTAGCCCCCTTGGATCCACTGCTCCAATATTGTCGGCACTTGTCGGGTGGTTGTAACAGGAGGGCGCTGCATGCTCTCGAGGGTCAAAATCTGTACCACTGCATTGCTTTGAGCACATCGAGCTCACACACAGTTTGTGACTCTGAGTAGTTTCACATTAAAACCCCTGATGGTGGGAGACATATGTCCTCAATGGGCAAGTTTGCATAAGTGTTTGAAATAGCACATAGGGGCTCCTGGGTGGCTCAGTCAGCTAAGTGTCTGCCTCTGGCTCAGGTCATGATCCCAGGTCCTGGAGTCGAGCCCCACATCGGGCCCCCGGTTCAGCGGGGAGCCTGCTTCTCCCTCTCCTCGCCACTTGTGCTCTCTCTCACTATCTCTGTCGCCCAATCTCTGTCTCTCTCTCAAATAAATAAATAAAATCTTTTTCTTTGAGATTTTTATTTATTTATTTGACAGAGACAGAGAGAGACACAGCGAGAGAGGGAACACAAGCAGGGGCAGTGGGAGAGGGAGAAGCAGGCTTCCTGCCGAGCAGGGAGCCCGATGTGGGACTCGATCCCAGGACCCTGGGAGCATGACCTCGATCCCAGGACCCTGGGATCATGTGACCTGAGCCGAAGGCAGACGCTTAACGACTGAGCCACCCAGGCGCCCCCTCTGTTAAAGTCTTTTAAAATTTTCATCTCTAAAGTTACATTCTATCCTTCAAGGTATTTAATCTAGTTTTTGTACATTTGTTAAGTTTTCTTTGTTTACAACTTTGGGATGCAGTGTGTTCTAACAAAACAAAATACACTCAAAATCTAGTGTATGGCTCTGTTCTATTCACCTGTCTGATCATATTCTTTTCTTCGTTTCTAGTGTGTGGGGCCTTGCTTTTTTTCCCTCCCCCACTTTTTTTTTTTTTTGTTTGGTTTGCTTTATTTTTTTTATTGTTGTCATTGTTTTTTTTTGTTCTGTTAAAGTCTTTTTAAATTTTCTTTTTTTAAAAGTCTTCTTAAATTTTATTTTTTTTCTCTAAAGTTACATTCTATTTTATACATTTCTGTGTATGTGTGTGGTTGCTTTATCTTTTTTTTCTTCTCCCTTTTTTTTTGGTTTAGTTTGTTTTATTTTTTTGTTTTGTCATTTTTTTGCTCTGTTAAAGTCTTTTTAAATTTTCTTTTTTTTAAAGTCTTTTTAAATCCTTTTTTTCTCTAAAGTTACATTCTATCCTTTCAAGGTATTTAATCTTGTTTTTGTACATATATAAGTTTTCTTTGTTTACAATTTTGGGATGCAGTTTCTTCTAATAGACCAAAATACACTCAAAATCTAGTGT
>NW_025411217.1:0-3132 GCF_002201575.2 Neomonachus schauinslandi | reverse complement strand
GGATGCAGTTTCTTCTAATAGACCAAAATACACTCAAAATCTAGTGTATGGCTCTTTCTATTCACCCGTCTGATCATATTCTTTTTTTTTTCTTTTAAGATTTTACGTATTTATTCCACAGGCAGAGAGAGAACACAAGTAGGCAGAGTGGCAGGCAGAGGGAGAGGGAGAAGCAGGCTCTCCGCAGAGCAGGGAACCCAACCCGGGGCTCGATCCCAACCCTGGGACCATGACCTGAGCCCAAGGCAGAGGCTTAACGCCTGAGCTGCCCAGGCGGCCTCTTTCTCTTTTCTCTTTTCTCTAGGAGTAGGGGTAAGATTAGAATGTTTCACGTTTAATGTTTAAAAATCTCTCCTACCAATCGATCTAGGTCCAAAATAGTAACCCAATTTGTTTGTTGGTTCATATGGCTACTCAAGCGTTTCTTTCTTTTTGACTCCGTCTGGTCCATTTTTGTAGGTAATCACTGAATATAGGGTTTATTCCAGGAATATAATGAAACAGTAGAAATTCAGTGTAATTCACAGCATTCATGCCTTAAAGGAGGAAAGGCATGTGATTTTTTCAAAAGATAAATTACTATGTATATGTATGTAAGGAGATAAACTCTGCCTAAAATTCAGCCTGAAATCCAAATTGTCCCAAATGACTCCTTTCCTCTCATACACAATGCCGGGGTCCTAGAGGAAACGGAGCCCCACTGGCGCGTGGGACAACTGCAAGGTTCCTGTCCACACAGAGCTGACATTTACAGAATCCGCGGAGCACCAAGAGCCAAATGGTCAACTTGGGCCTCTCGGTGAGCCAGCAGGAGATACAAGCCTCGCGTTGTGAGCAGTAACACTGCGCTTCTCCGATACCGCTTCAACGTCAGCGGGCTGCTGGGACACGTACGACAAGCTGATTGGCCAGGAGCCCTTCCTGCGTGGGAGAACGTGATGACGCAGCATGACTCCCTGCAGAGACTATAAAAGGCCGGCCCTCGGGGCTTGATCGTCTTTTCTGCGACCCGAGCGGACAAGTAAGTGTACACACCTTTGGGCTATCGCAATTCAATTATGTTCAGTATCAAAGCTTGCATCGTGGAATTAGTGGTGGAACTGGTAGCTACCTTTGTCCTGGATAAGATCAGATTTTATGTTCCTGAATTATTCAAGACATTACTGGAGAACCAATGGAAGTTCACGGATTGTTTAAAAAAGATGTGCCGGTGTCTGTTGAAGAAGACCCTTATTTATGTCCTGAGCGATCTTGCTTCCCTCATACACAAACTGAAGGTCCGAGAAGTCTTCCTAAATATGCCATGTTATTCTCGACACAGGAAGAGGTTTGCTAAACCCACAGCTGTGGTTGTGCTTTAGCTACTCTTAAACACCTAAGCGATCTGGGTTCCTTGGGGGAATACTTAGCACCAGGAGGAGAGCAAATTACTTTACTAGCTTATCTACTGCCCTGGGAGGCTCGTGTGTGTGCTCAGCTCTCTCCCTGAGCCTGGCCCCTTGTACCAAACTCGCAAACAAGACTGGCTCACAACTGTGAATGGCAACACCGAAATTGAATCACTAATGTTAAGCACTCCTAACATGCAGCCCAGAGGCCACTGTAGAAATTGGTCCTATGCACGTCCGCCTCTGGACCCAGCCTGTGCCTACCACAAACCGCTACATTCTGCCATGGTTCTCAGATGGAAGCTTATTTTGCTGAACTCCACCTCGCAACTACCGTCTATGTATATAGTAAAGCCACTTATTTATGCCGCACCAATCATCTTTCTTTTTCTTAAGATTTTATTTGTTTATTTATTTGACAGAGAGAGACACAGCGACAGAGGGAACACAAGCAGGGGGAGTGGGAGAGGGAGAAGCAGGCGTCCCGCGCAGCAGGGAGCCCGATTCGGGGCTCGATCCCAGCACCCTGGGATCGTGACCCGAGCCGAAGGCAGACGCTTAACGACTGATCTACCCAGGCGCCCCACCGATCGTCTTTCTTTCAGAAGAACTTCCACAAGCCTGCGGGTTTACCTTCACCCACTGTATCTCCTCCCCCGCTCAGAGCACATTTACGGTTCCTCTTGAATCTGTGCCTCCCAGATTTCAAAAAAAGTTTTGTTTCGCTTTGCAGCCTGAGTTCTTTCTTTTTTGACACAAAGGAGCGAATAAACTTCTTACCACCAAATAGAGTGTCTGCAGCCTTATTCCCCAGCCCTAGGCTGACTTCTTTCTCCTGTGTGGCTCAGGCTCTGTGGCCAGGATCCGAGGGAAAAACCAGGGTGGATGAGAGAGAGAGCTCCGTGCCATGGCGTAAGGGTGGGCAGGGGAGGGAGGGGTCCGCAGCCTGGCTGAGATTTGCTGCATGGTGGATGGGGGTGGGGGTGGTTTCTCAGCCTGTATTCTGGGGCTCAGCATCCCAGGGGTTTTAGAGATGTCTCCTCTCCCCGGGAGCAGTTCAAGGTGAGAGAAGTACGAACCATGAACTGGTGGAAGGCGTCTTTACCAGTTGTGGGGCATGTATCCCAAATTTGGCCAGAGTAGAGCCGGCTGGGATGAGGACTGAGCTGGGGGAAGGAATAGGGTCCCCAAACTCAGGTTCCAGGGGACCCACATAGGGGTGTGGGCAGTGGTGAGACTCCTAAGGCCCACGAGAACGCCCCCCTTGGGTCAGGAGAGACCCCGTGGAGGCGGAAAGGGTGTGAGTGGAACAACCCTCCCCGGTGAACCCCGGAGGTCCCTGGGGCTGGCCTGGAAATGTGGAGCCTGCCTGTGTCGGGCTCCCTGTTCAGCGTGGGGTCTACTTCTCCCTCTCCCTCTGCGTCTTCCCCCACTCGTACTGTCTCTCACTCACATATAAATAAATAAAATCTTGTTTAAAAAGTCCATACCCCCAAAGTGATGTACACACGCAATCCACATTAAAATCCTAATGGCATTGTGGGCAGGAAGGCGAAAAAATTCATCCTTCAATTCATATGGTATCTCAACAGACCCCAAGGAGCCAGAACAATCTAGAAATAGTAGAAGTGGGAGGCTTGTACTTCCCGATTTCAAAACATATTACTGAGCTACAGGAAACAAAAGAGTGAGGTCCCGGCATAGACACAGAGACACACATAGACCAAATGAACAGAACAGAGAG
>NW_025411216.1:0-5127 GCF_002201575.2 Neomonachus schauinslandi | reverse complement strand
GTCCATTGACAGATGAATGGATAAAGAAGATGTGGTATATATATATATACATTGGAATAGGAATGAAATCTTGCCATTTGCAATGACGTGGATGGCACTGGAGGGTATTATGCTGAGTGAAATAAGTCAGTCAGAGAAAGACATGTATCATATGATCTCACTGATATGAGGAATTCTTAATCTCAGGAAACAAACTGTATGTTGCTGGAGTGGTGGGGGTGGCAGGGATGGGGTGGCTGGGTGATAGACATTGGGGAGGGTATGTGCTATGGTTAGCGCTGTTAATTGTGTAAAACTTTTGAATCACAGACCTGTACCTCTGAAACAAATAATACATTATATGTTAAAAAAAAAAGAAGATGATATTAGGAAGGGAAAAATGAAGGGGGGGATATCAGAGGGGGAGACGAACCATGGACAACTATGGACTCAGAAACAAACTGAAGGTTCTAGAGGGGAGGTAGGTGGGGGGGATGGGAAAAAAGAAAACTAATGATGTAATGTATGTTAATTAACATAACATAATAAAAAAAGAAAGGAAAAAAAAAACCCCAACAAAAGAAAAGAATGAAAAACCCTGTTTAGCAGTTTGAGACATTGACAGTTAATAACATGAAAAGAAACAAATGTTTGCAAATTTCAATCAAAGGGTTAATGACACTGGGCTGTGTAGTTGCTGGGCTATTGTACTGGTTACTTTATCTCTTTTGACTAGTACAACTAGACTGAAATGCCCAGATCAAATACTTTCCATTTAATTTTATGTAGCTTGGGAGAAATAGAGGAAAACAAAATATTCTATTTAAACGTTATAGTTTTGGAGACAGAATAGAATAGACATTAAATTCTAAACTATAACTTGTTTATAAAATTTTAATTATAATACTTTATTCTTTAATAAAATATTGGCTTCAGCAAAGAAATACATAAAGTAATGCTACGTGCTTTGTTCTGTTTAGTAGCTCAATCATCGTGCCTCTTAATGTTGAGGATTCAGTAAAGAGTTTCCTTGTAGAAGTTGAAAAATTCAGTTCCATGTCAAGACAATATGAACATGAGAAGCATTATATTTATTTCCAACACTATTTTAAATTCTCTTTTCACAATCTTTAAAAAGATTATCCTGACCAACTGTTATTCTTCCAAAAGGAAATACGTTAGATTATATTTTTTAGCTGTTAAGGGTTGTCAAATATTAGTCAAAATATGTAGATGCTGAACTCCATTTCCATCTGCCATTCTTAAATGATGAATTCATATTTTAAAATAATTTTCTTCCCTGATTTTAACAGTGGCAAATGGAACAGGAACTTTGTCTTACTGGAGTTTTCCAATATTAAGTCATGTTTTTGACTTTATTCCAGGGGAATTAATATAGCTTTTAGAAAGAAAAAAGAGCAAGCATCACTGACTGCATCCACAGTGCAAATGGAGTGTGCTCATTATGAGCCATTTTTAGCAGAGAAGGAAAATACAGTTCTAATATATATTTCAAAAGTAGGAAAATAATTTGTACATTACAATTCAATTTTGGTACTAGAATGACAAAAATAGGCCAATAATTTACAAGCATCCTTCACAAGCTACTAAGCCTAGATTTTGTAACATTTGAATTCAAATGTAAGTGAAATGTAGTCTTCCTACCATTTATTTAAAATCTAAGAGTTTTCTTTTTTTAAAAAAATATCTAACAAGACAACATATACAGTATTCAAAGAGAACTTTGAAATTATGCAGCCCACTCTACTGTTTTTCTGCTTCTCAAGGTATGATTCAAATATATCCCCTTAACAACATGCAGTACATGCTGGGTAAATAAAACCTCAATATGAACACAATTTATCTTCCAATAATGTGATTTTGGGTGTTCACTGGCAATTAACTAATTAGTTCATACTATTTGTCATGTGCCTTCTCCATGGGATGTAGTATGCTAAGTACTAAGGATACTCTCTTGCACAAGGGCCTTTGCCCTTAAAAACCTTACATTCTAAAAGGTGACACAAATAAATGAATTAATAAGATAAATTCCAGGTTGTGATAAGCATTCTTTTTTTTTTAAGATTTTATTATTTATTTGAGAGAGAGAATGAGATAGAGAGAGAGAGCATGAGAGGGGGGAGGGTCAGAGGGAGAAGCAGACTCCCTGCTGAGCAGGGAGCCCGATGCGGGACTCGATCCCGGGACTCCAGGATCGTGACCTGAGCCGAAGGCAGTCGCTTAACCAACTGAGCCACCCAGGCGCCCCTGTGATAAGCATTCTAAAGTCAATGAAAATGTTGTTCATATCACGATTGGTCATTTAGAAGGAATATACCTAATGCACTTGCATTTAAGCTCCCTAAAGAGTGAGGAACTAGCCCTGTGAGGACCTATGCAAAGAGGGCTCTAGGGAAAGGAGATGCCATGTGAAAGGCCCCAAGAACAGTGAGATTGGAGCTTAATGAGCAGGGGGAGAATGTTGTGATAAAGGAGAGGTAGTCGCAGATAAGATCCTGCGTGATCTTTTCTTTTGGAAATATTTTGAATGGAGGGAGTGTGACATGACAGTACACTCTCAGTGTGCAGTGGCTCATTTCTAGTGAGCAATAAATTATTGCTTTACATATATTAAGATGTCATAACTTCTAAGTAATGCTTTATAAATGATTCTAATAAATAAATTTTTACTGTGGAGGTAGAGATTGGATAAGCAACAGCCCCTTTCTTATCTCCCAAAGATACTCCATCACCAGACACTCACATTGTCCTTTGGACAATATGGATTTTAACCCCCTTCTAGAAATGATGAGTTGGCAATTCATTAAAAAAATATATTGAGCATTTTTTTTTTTAATGATAGGCACTATTCTAGATGCTGGGAATAGAGCAGTAACCAAAATGAGACCAAAATCCTAATATCCTAATATGTGTTTCCTCTCATCAATTAGTGAAATTTATTCTCTCCCTCTCTCTCTCTCTCACACACGCACACTCACATGAAATACACATACACAGATATTCTCAGAGAAAAAAATACACATACAAAGCAGGGAAGGGAAATAGGGAGGAGGGCAGGGGTGAGGGAAGGGACAGGAATAGAGTATTTAAGAAAGGTTTCACTGGGGGCACCTGGGTGGCTCAGTCATTAAGTGTCTGCCTTCGGCTCAGGTCATGGTCCCAGGGTCCTGGGATCGAGCCCCGCATTGGGTTCCCTGCTCGGCGGGAAGCCCGCTTCTCCCTCTCCCACTCCCCCTGCTTGTGTTCCCTCTCTCGCTGTGTCTCTGTCAAATAAATAAAATCTTTAGGAAAAAAAAAAAAAAAAAGAAAGGTTTCACTGATGTCAACATATAAAAGCAAAGATGTGAAAAAGTTAAATTTACAAATAGTAGGGATATCTAAGGATTTAAGGGAAGGGTGCTCCAAACTGAGAACAGGTGCAAACACTATGAGATTAGATCGTTCCATGTGTATGTAAGAAAAAGAAAGGTATGGGATGAGAGAAAGTGAGAGAGTAGGAGATGAAGTCAAATAGGTAACAAAGTTTAGAGGTAAGGGGTATGAGAAAAAGGAGTCAAGGTATCTATAAAGTACTCAGCCAGAACAACCCACAAAAATGAAAGAAGGATATTATTGGCAAAGCAAGATAATCAGGATTTGCTTTCATCCATATACAATTTTAAGTGCCTATTAGATATCCATCTGAAGATGTCAGG
The DNA here is from genome assembly GCF_002201575.2 of Neomonachus schauinslandi. NCBI lineage: Eukaryota > Metazoa > Chordata > Mammalia > Carnivora > Phocidae > Neomonachus > Neomonachus schauinslandi. Next base: position 1,432 of record NW_025411216.1, on the reverse strand, counting down.
TAACCAATCTGGAGCTCTGAGGAGAGATCCAGGGTGTAGGTAGAAATTTGGGGTTTATCATCTTATAGATGACATTTATAACCTGAGACTGGTTGAAATTGCCTATCGAGTAAACAAGGATATCAAAGAATTCCAAAATCTGAGCCCTTGGGTATTCTAACATTTATGAACCAGAGTGGTGGTGGAGTTGAACTAGCAAGGGGCCTGAGAAAGGTGACCAATTCAACAGAGAAAACCAAGATAAAGATGTTGGGAGAGAATTGAAAGAATGATCACCTGTGTTAAATAGGTCAAAAAGATAACGGACTTACCATTCACCATTGAATTGAGCAATCTACCAGTCAGTCAAAATAAAGAAAATAATAATTTCTCAACATTCCACAGTAAGGTTAAAGAAAAATGAGTTCAAGTTCTAAGCCTTCATACCCTGATTTCCCAGAATTGTCATAAGGAAAAAAATATATATTTATCTGCCTAAGACAGATGTTTCTGTACAGGGATTACAATTTGTTTTGCATTGCCCCAATTGCTATATCCAATTCACATGTTGATGTCCTACCCATTTTCATCAGGCACGAACATTTTAGTGTGAATAGACAACCTCTATCTACCAATACGTCCATGTCTAGACTTGCAGGCTTTTTCTGGAATGGGAAGATATTTCTGCTCACACCTAGGACAGGGAGAAGTGCCTGGGAATTAACACCTCTGGCTAGCAGAGATGAAATAGTTCTTCATTATGAGTTTGACTCCATTTACCAGTCTCGTTAGATTAGTATCTAGTCAGCCATTCCTATAGCTGGCTTTCACCCTTTGGTGCCTGAATTTCCTTCGCTCTAGGACTTCTCTAATTTCCTACCAGAGTACCTTCCACCTATCAAATAAATCACTGCACTTGAATCTTTGTGTTTTATGCCTTTCAGATAAATTAATTGCACTTATGTATTTTCTTAGGTACCTGAACATACAGCAACAACGATACATGGTTATCTGTCTGTTCTCCTTTTTGAAGTAGGAAGACTCATTAAAAGGATCTTAATTTCCCCCCATCTTCTTCTTCTTTTTTTTTTTAACATATAATGTATTATTTGTTTCAGAGGTACAGGTCTGTGATTCAACAGTCTTACACAATTCACAGCTCTCACCATAGCGCATACCCTCCCCAATGTCTATCACCCAGCCACCCCATCCCTCCCACCCCCCCACCACTCCAGCAACACTCAGTTTGTTTCCTGAGATTAAGAATTCCTCATATCAGTGAGGTCATATGATACATGTCTTTCTCTGATTGACTTATTTCGCTCAGCATAATACCCTCCAGTGCCATCCACGTCATTGCAAATGGCAAGATTTTGGGTTTTTTTGATGGCTGTATAATATTCCATTATATATATATACCACATCTTCTTTATCCATTCATCTGTCAATGGAC
>NW_025411215.1:0-5128 GCF_002201575.2 Neomonachus schauinslandi | reverse complement strand
AGGGTTAGGTTGTGTACTTGAGACCTTTCTTGCTTCTTGAGAAAGGCTTGTATTGCTATATACTTTCCTCTTAGGACTGCCTTTGCTGCATCCCAAAGATTTTGAACAGTTGTGTTTTCATTTTCATTGGTTTCCATGTATTTTTTTAATTCTTCTTTAATTTCCTGGTTGACCCATTCGTTCTTCAGTAGGATGCTCTTTAGCCTCCATGTATTTGAGTTCTTTCTGACTTTTGTCTTGTGATTGAGCTCTAGTTTCAAAGCATTGTGGTCTGAAAATAAGCAGGGAATGATTCCAATCTTTTGGTACCGGTTGAGACCTGATTTATGACCTAGGATGTGATCTATTCTGGAGAATGTTCCATGGGCACTAGAGAAGAATGTGTATTCCGTTGCTTTGGGGTGGAATGTTCTGAATATGACTGTAAAGTCCATTTGGTCCAGTGTGTCATTTAAAGTCTTTATTTCCTTGTTGATCTTTTGCTTAGATGATCTGTCCATTTCAGTGAGGGGGGTGTTAAAGTCCCCCTCTATTATTGTATTGTTGTCGATGTGTTTCTTTGCTTTTGTTATTAATTGGCTTATATAATTGGCTGCTCCCATGTTAGGGGCATAGATATTTACAATTGTTAGATCTTCTTGTTGGATAGATCCTTTAAGTATGATATAGTGTCCTTCCTCATCTCTTATTATAGTCTTTGGTTTAAAATCTAATTTGTCTGATATAAGGATTGCCACCCCAGCTTTCTTTTGGTGTCCATTAGCATGGTAAATGGTTTTCCACCCCCTCACTTTCAATCTGGGGGTGTCTTTGGGTCGAAAATGAGTCTCTTGCAGACAGCATATCGATGGGTCTTGTTTTTTAATCCAGTTTGATAGCCTGTGTCTTTTGATTGGGGCATTGAGCCCATTTACATTCAGGGTAACTATTGAAAGATAGGAATTTAGTGCCATTGTATTGCCTGTAAGGTGACTGTTACAGTATATTGTCTGTGTTCCTTTCTGGTCTATATTGCTTTTAGGCTCTCTCTTTGCTTAGAGGACCCCTTTCAAGATTTCCTGTAGGGCTGGTTTTGTGTTTGCAAATTCCTTTAGTTTTTGTTTGTCCTGGAAGCTTTTTATCTCTCCTTCAATTTTCAATGACAGCCTAGCTGGATAGAGTATTCTTGGCTGCATATTTTTCTCATTTAGTGCTCTGAATATATCCTGCCAGTCCTTTCTGGCCTGCCAGGTCTCTGTGGATAGGTCTGTTGCCAGTCTAATGTTTCTACCCTTGTAGGTTACATATCTCTTCTCCCGAGCTGCTTTCAGGATTTTCTCTTTGTCTCTGAGACTCGTAAGTTTTACTATTAGATGTCGGGGTGTTGACCTATTTTTATTGATTTTGAGAGGGGTTCTCTGTGCTTTCTGGATTTTGATGCCTGTTTCCTTCCCCAAATTAGGGAAGTTCTCTGCTATAATTTGCTCCATTATACCTTCTGCCCCTCTCTCTCTTTCTTCTTCTTCTGGGATCCCAATTATTCTAATGTTGTTTCGTCTTATGGTATCGCTTATCTCTCGAATTCTGCCCTCGTGATCCAGTAGTTGTTTATCTCTCTTTTTCTCAGCTTCTTTATTTTCCATCATTTCATCTTCTATATTACTGATTCTCTCTTCTGCCTCATTTATTCTAGCAGTTAGCGCCCCCATTTTTGATTGCACCTCATTAATAGCCTTTTTGATTTCTACTTGGTTGGATTTTAGTTCTTTTACTTCTCCAGAAAGGGTTTCTTTAATAACTTCCATATTTTTTTCAAGCCCAGCTAGTATCTTTAAAGTGATGATTCTGAACTCTAGATCTGACATCGTACTAATGTCCATATTGAGTAGGTCCCTGGCAGTCGGTACTACCTCTTGTTCTTTTTGTTGAGGTGATTTTTTCTGTCTTGTCATTTTGTGCAGAGGAGAATAGATTAATGAGAGAACAAAATGCTAGCAGAGTAACAACGTCCCCAGAAAATATACTCTAAACAAATCAGAAAAAACCTGAAGCAGTGGGAAAAGAAAGGGAAAGAGAGAAAAAAGAAAAAGAAAAAAAAGAAAAAGATAAAAACAAAAACAAACAAAACAAAACAACAACAACAAAAAAACCAGAATGTGATCAAATATGAGCAGGCTGGTATATAGATCAGTGCCACACACTAGATTTGGGGTGTATTTTGGTCTTTTAGAAGATAGTGCGTCCCAAAATTTTAAAGAAAGAAAAACTTATATATGTACAAAAATAAGGGTTGATATGATGAAGGGATGGAATATGACTGTAAAGATGGAAATTATAAAAAATTTTATAAAAGGAATTGATAAGTTGTTTGAAAAAAGAAAGAAGAGGATTTAAAAAAAGAAAAAAAAAGGGAGAGGATGTGATCAGGCAGGGGAATAGAAAACACCATATACTAGAGATTTAGGGTATATTTTGGTCTGTTAGAAGAAACTATCTCAAAATTTTAAAGAGAGAACAACTTATATATATAAGCCAAAAATACGGGTAACTACTATGAAGGGATAGAATATGACTCTAAAAATGAAAAATAAAAATGTTTTTTTAAAAAAAGGGATTGATAAGATGTTGGTTGAAAAAGGGAAAAAGAAAAATTCAAAAAAAAAAGAAAAAAAGACAGTTAAAAAAATTAACTTTGAAAGACTAAAGAATCATGGTAAAAAAGCCATGAATTCTATGTGCAGTATTCCCCTAGCGCTGGAGTTCTGCCGTTCTCATTGATCGGTAAACTTGGTCTTGGCTGGCTGTCTCGCTGATCTTCTGGGGAGGGGCCTGTTGCCGTGGTTTCCAAATGTCTCTCCCGGAGGTGGAATTGCCCCGCCCTTGCCCCCTCCAGCTAAGTAATCTGCTGGGGTTTCCTCTCCGGGGCTTTTGTTCCCTGCGAGCTTTCCGTACAGCTTTGGAGGCAGAGAGTGAAAATGGCGGCCTCCCAATCTCCACCCTGGAGGAGCCAAGAACTTGGGGCCCCGCTCCTCAGTGAGCCCCCAGAGAAAAGCCGTCAGTCACTTCCGTCTCCCCGTCTCTGGCCGCACTCCGTGCTCACCCGGCCTGTGACCGCGCGTTTCTATCTCTGGCACCCGATCCCGGGTGGAGTCTCCAAACCCAGCAGATCCCTGCGGTGCACTCCCGCGCGGCTCCTCCCGGGGGAGGAAGGTGAGTCTCCCCAGATCTGCTGCTTGTTGGGTCCCTGCTGGAGGAGCAGGGGCCCGACTGTGCCGCAGATCACGGTTGATGGCAACCCCGAGCTGAGAGCCCGCGCCTGGGCTCCGCCTCTGCAGCCGGCTTCCCTGCTCCGTTACCTGGGAGCTCTGCAACACTCAAGCACTCCCGGTCTTTCTGTGACCCCGAGTGTCCTGAGACCACACTATCCCAGGGGGTTCCCCCCCCCCCCCCCCCGCTTAGCCACTGGAGTGACGTCCCTCGGCGGAGCAGACTTTTAAAAGTTCCGATTTTGTGCTCCGCGGCTCTATCACTTGCCAGAAGCAGCCGACGGAGGCCCCTCCCCCGCCGTCTATCCTCCCAAATATCGCCTCGGATTCACTTCTCCACACGTCCTACCTTCCAGAAAGTGGTCGCTTTTCTGATGAGAGAGTTGTTGCTCTTCTTTTCTTCGATCTCCTGTTGAGTTTGTAGCTGTTCAGAATGGTTTGATCCCTATCCAGCTGAATTCCTGAGAGGAGATGAAATCCAGGTCTCCTACTCCTCTGCCATCTTGCTCCGCCTCCCTGCCCTTTGTGCTTCTAAAACTACCAGCTGCTCCCAGTTCGTGCATGCACGCGACTCCGCCGCTTGGGGTCCTGTCCCGGGGACTGCAGTTCACGTGTGCGCGACTCCGCCACTCAGGGTTTCCACCCCGGAGGTTGCAGTTCACCGGTGGGATCCAGCACACCGGGTTTCCGTCTCGGAGGCTGCAGTTCGCATGCAGGCGACCATCGCTCCGGGTTTCTGTCCAGGGGGCTGCGGTTCGCGTGTGCGCGACCCCACCGGTCTGGTTTTCCACCCTGGGGGCTGCCCTAAAGTTCTTTCCCGACGCTACCGGTCTGCGAGTCTGTGCCCCGGCTGCAGCGTGTGAGGCTGTCACCGGCGGTGTAGGATCCCCACGTCCAGGCACCCTCTTGCTGCCATTTATCCTCTAATATCTGCCCGCAGAATCATGGCTCTCCGCTTCCTACCTCAAAACCAACCACCTGCGATATTCTGTTTGTAGAGATCCAGATCTTCTTACATCTCAGGCTGATTTCGTGGGTGCTCAGAGTGGTCTGGTAGATATCCAGCTCAATTCCGGGAAGCAGTTGAAATAGGGTCCCGTACTCCGCTATCTTTCCCCCCTCCGAATTTTTGAGATTTTTAAACCTTATTAATGATTCACTTATGAAACCCTATTCCTTGACTACAATCTAATCACTTTGTCTCATAAAATTGCTCTTGTATTTTCATCCCTGTGCCTAATTTCTACCTATTTCCCTTATGTGGAAGGCTCTGTCTTCACCTCCATCAATTTTATTTTTTTTTAAATTTTTTATTGTTATGTTAATCACCATACATTACCTCATTAGTTTTTGATGTAGTGTTCCATGATTCATTGTTTGTGCATAACACCCAGTGCTCCCTGCAGAACGTGCCCTCTTTAATACCCACCACCAGGCTAACCCATCCTCCCACCCCCCTCCCCTCTAGAATCCTCAGTTTGTTTTTCAGAGTCCATCATCTCTCATGGTTCGTCTCCCCCTCCGATTCCCCCCCTTCATTCTTCCCCTCCTGCAATCTTCTTTTATTTTTTTTCTTAACATATAATGTATTATTTGTTTCAGAGGAACAGATCTGTGATTCAACAGGCTTGCACAATTCACAGCACTCACCATAGCACATACCCTCCCCAGTGTCTATCACCCAGCCACCCCATCCCTCCCCCGGAACCCCCACTCCAGCAACCCTCAGTTTGTTTCCTGAGATTAAGAATTTCTCATATCAGAGGGGTCATATGATACATGTCTTTCTCTGATTGACTTATTTCACTCAGCATAACAACCTCCAGTTCCATCCATGTCGTTGCAAATGGCAAGATCTCATTCCTTTTGATGGCTGCATAATA
>NW_025411214.1:835-5128 GCF_002201575.2 Neomonachus schauinslandi | reverse complement strand
AATCATGGAACACTTCATCTAAAACTAATGATGTAATGTATGGGGATCAACATAAGAATAAAAAAAATTAAAAAAAAAACTATCATGAGATATTACCTCACATGTGTCAGGATGGCTATTAACAAAAAGACAAGAGATAGTGTTGATGAGATGTGAAGAAAAAACAAACCTTGTGCTCCCTTTGTGGCAATGAAAATTGGTAGAGTCACTATGGGAAAACAGTATGGGAGTTCCTCAAAAAACTAAAAATAGGGGCGCCTGGGTGGCTCAGTCATTAAGCGTCTGCCTTCGGCTCAGGTCATGATCCCAGGGTCCTGGGATTGAGCCCCGCATCGGGCTCCCTGCTCTGCGGGAAGCCTGCTTCTCCCTCTCCCACTCTCCCTGCTTGTGTTCCCTCTCTCGCTGTGTCTCTCTCTGTCAAATAAATAAATAAAATCTTTAAAAAAAAAAAACTAAAAATAGAACTACTGTATGATCCAGTAATGCTACTTCTGGCTATAGATATGAAGAAATGAGCGGGGCTTTTGTTCCCTGCGAGCTTTCCGTACAGCTTTGGAGGCGGAGAGTGAAAATGGCGCCTCCCAATCTCCGCCGTGGAGGAGCTGAGAACTCAGGGCCCCGCTCCTCAGTGAACCCCCGGAGTAAAGCCGTCAGTCACTCCCGTCTCCCCGGTCTCGGCCGCACACCGTGCTCACCCAGCCTGTGACCGCGCATTTCTATCTCTGGCACCCGGCCCCGGGTGGAGTCTCCAAACCCAGCAGATCCCTGCGGTGCACTCCCGTGCGGCTCCTCCCGGGGGAGGAAGAGGAAAATGATCCCCCTGCAGCTACAGATTCAGTGTGTCTGTAGGAAGAGAAAAGTCCAGGGGGAGTCTCACCAACAGGTGCCTTACCCTTCTGATTCCTGAAGTAGATGAACAGCCCCACCACAGGAAGAGCAGACCTAGAACAAAGCCTCCGATTCCACTCAGCATCTTGCTTTGTGCAGAGTCAGACTGTGCCCCTGAGAGAAGAAGCAGTTTTAGCGATTTTTATACCAAATTCAACTTCTCTGATGGAGACACTGGGATTCAGAGCTTTGAGAATGGGGGACGAAGTCTGCCCTGAAAGAACTAGAATAATTGGACATTACCATAAAAGAGATTTAAAAATCACACTGAATATCTACAAGACTCAGGCAATGAGCTCATTTAAATATCATAGCTCTGATAAACCTACTACTTCAAATCTGATGGACGAGGAGCCTGGGACTCCATGAGGTTTAAGTAGCTTGTCCAGGGTGACAGAGCTTACAGAAAGCAGAGCTGAGATTGGATTTCCCTCATGTCAGCACGGCCCCTACATTGTAGATGTTGTGCCTCTTCTTACATCACAATGAACAGTTCAGAGCAACAGTGCCCGAAGCAGAAGCCCAGCCCGAGGAAGGGGACTGGTGCCCAGGGTCAAGGGCGAACTGTGACCTGTGATATCATTGAGGGCTCAAAACAGGGATGACCTCTTTCTGCCTGCCAGGCATAATCGCCTCCCAGGGAGTTACGTATTTGTGGAAACAATTACCAAGCTACCCCCAGTGATCTGTGCTGAAGAGAAGAGAACATGGAGCAAATGAAAACGTGGTGTAAAGACGGAGAACCCTGACACTCAGGAATAAGCAAAGTCCCCTCCTTGGTGCGTGAGGAACTTAGGGGGTCAGAAAACTTCTCACTCCATTCCACGGTGACAGGGCTCGTCAAGCTTGGGTGCTCCACTTGGCAGGTGTAGACCTCTCCACTCTGAGGAACTGTCTCCAGCATTACCAGGGTCTGGAAGGTCCAGTCTCCATTCCGGATCAGGCCTGTGGACACGACCCCAGCCTCCTCTTCCTGGCCATTCCGAAACCACCTGACTTCAATGGGCCTGGATAGAAACCATTCACAGAGCAGACCAGGAGGTTGTGGTGCTGCAGGGGCTGGGTCTTCGTAGGATACACAGTCACTGTAGGCTCAACTACAAGAGAAGTGATAGAGGGACTCAGTGAGGAAGATAGAGTCAGTCTTCCTGGTTGGTTGGCTCACTGTCTCCAGTCTCTGGTCCCAGGCTGAGTCTCAAGCAGGCTTCCCCCAAAGCTGGCCATGGGGCCCAATAAGAGCCAGTATCATGAGTCATGAATTTCATTCTGAACGTATGGATCCATTAGATTTGAGAGATAGTGGAGAAATTTGTGGGGTTTATTTTTCATCGTGTGAAGCAGTTACTCTGAATTGAAGTGTTTACAAGTTTTGCAAAGCATATGGTGTCTTAATTAAAAGCATGATTTCTGGAGCAGGTTGACTGGGTTCAAATCCAGACTCTGCTACTTTACTGGGAGAACTTTCACATTCCTCTGTGCCCCAGCTTTCTCACCTATCAAGGGGAATAGTGCTACTAACTTAACTCTTAGAGTTATGTGAGGATTAATGCACCAAAGTACGTAAAACAGTAACTGAAATTTAGCCTTCAGTATGTGTTAGCTACTTATTCTTGTTTTGTTGGAGAAGAAATATGACTCAAAGCAGGGTGGGGGAACAGCTTGAGGTAGATGGGGAAAGAGAGTATGAAATCCTGGGAATGCTACACTCACACCTTAAAACAACACAGAAATGGTTCTACCCTGGGAAGCAGGAAAGACAGAGGTGATTCTCTAGCTCTAGGAGCTGAGTCCCAAGAACAGGAGGAGTCCCGAAAGAGAGAGAAAGCAAGGAAACTCATTTATTTTAAAAAGTTCTCATAATTGCACTCAGCTGATCAATCCTTCTTCTTTGCACTACAAAAATATCTATTATTGGAATTGTTATCATTTTATAATTGTCTCCCTTTTACAACTAACACTTGAGTTCAGGGCAGGGTCTGAGACTCACTAACAGGTATCCTTAGTGCCTGAGACCATCCCTGACACTACAGCTTGAATAAATTCAATTTCTGTCTTTGTAAAAGGAGAAATATGGGAAAACCTTTTTACAATACCATAAAATGGTAGATTTAAGATTGATGAGAAACCACTGCTAACAATTTTGTAGTATATTTCATTAAATCAAAATGTTTACATTCCTAGCAGGGAAAGTAATAAACAGAACCAAAATATAAACCAAAAACTAGGGAAAATGCTAAATCAAATGTCAGCAAAGCATTAATAATCTTATGTATAAAGCATGCATAAAATCCCTGAGAAAAACACCAAAACCCCAGAGATAATAGACAGTAGATAATTTTTACAATGATTAGCGAAATAATATGTAAAAAAAAATGTTCAAGAACCTTAGTAATCAAAGGAATAGAAATTAAAAATTAACAAGATAAATTTTCAACTGAGCATTTGGCAATATTGAAAAAAAGGTCTAGCAAAGGCGAATGTGAGGTGAATTCTTACAACTATATAAAGAAATCATATGCAACTCTTTAAATACTTTCATCATTATAAAAACAGCAGTATCAATATATTTTGTAACAAAAATATAATTTAAAAACCTAGTTTCAAAATCATTTCAAGTATGTGAGAATATATACACTATGAAACAAAGCAAGGAGCTTCTGGATGGCACATTAGACTCTTGGTTTTGGCTTAGGTCATGATCTAAGGGTCCTGAGATGGAGCCCCCCTTTCCCTCCCACCCTCTCCTTCAGGCTCCAGCTCAGCAGGGAGTCCCCTTCAGATTTTCTCTCTCCCTCTCCCTCTGCCCTTCCCCCTGCCTGTGGTCTCTCTCTCTCTTTCTCTTTCTCTCTCCGTAAAATAAATCTTTTAAAAAATTAAAAAAAGCAAGAAGTTGAGACCTAAAAGTAGCCTTGGAAAGATCAGAGGGGTCTCAGAGGTCCCCTCAACCCATCAAAAATTAGTCAGACACTTTGTGTCAAAGAAATGGTCTCACACACAGACACAGACACACTTTCTTCAGGGGTTTCAGAATTAAGAAGGGTGAGTGCCAAGAACAGAGAGTGACTGGCCTCCTCACATTCTCCCCAATCTTTTATTCCTCCCCTCCCCTCCCCTAAACCTTCACCCCAACCAGGACACCCTCCACTTCCCTCCCCAGATCTCCAACCACCTGCCTAGTGTTCCCTCCACCTGGGGCTCCGGACGCCCCCTCACCTCTCCCTCGGGGGCCACCAAGGATGCCAGATGTCCCTTCCTGTGTCCTCCCCGCACACCCACTCTCCCAACCCATCCCCCACATCCAGGCCCACAGCCCAGCTCACACTCATTCTCGTCCCCCTCACTTCACAGCGCACCCCTCCCACTGTCCCCACAGTCACACACGGACACACCACACTGTCCCCACAG
>NW_025411214.1:0-825 GCF_002201575.2 Neomonachus schauinslandi | reverse complement strand
TCCCCATAGCCACACAAGGACACAACCACACTCTTCACAGTCACACATGGACACAACCACACAATCCCAACCACACACTCCGCACAGTCACACAGACCACACTGTCCCTGACGTCGCACTCTCACGTGGATCCTTGTAACTTGTACTTGCTCAAGACCCTGTACGCTCACTCCTGCCCTAGTCTCTGTCTCACAGTCACACACACACACACGCACACGCACACATGCAGCCCCCCACGACCCCCACCCCGCGCTCACCTCGCCGCTGCACCATGAAGCTCTCAACCACCCGGTAGTTGTGTCTGCACACCGTGTCCACCGCGGCCCGCTTCTGCTCCAAGATGTCCTTCTGGCGGTTCCAGTACTCAGCGTCCGGCCGCCCCAGCTCCTTCACCGGCCGGAACTCCCCCACGTCGCTGTCGAAGCGCACGTCCTCCTCCCCGTTATAGATTGATCTGGCCAGGAGCCGCACCCGCTCCGTTCCGTTGGAATAATGACAGTCGGACTTATACTGCTGCACGAAATGAGCTGTGGGGACGGAGACGATCCGGTCACCCGCGGGCTCCTGGAAGACACTGACGGCGGCACCGTCGGTGGCTCCCCCCGCGCCCCCAAACCACCAGCACCCACGGCTCGTCTTTCCTCTGCCGGCGGCGACCCCGTCTCAGGGGAGCCTTCCCGGGTCACTGGGCTCCGGCTCGGCGGCGGCCCTCCCAGCCTGAGCAGCGCGGGCATTTGCCCCTCACCGCCTCCTCCTGACAGACGCCAGCCTCCCTCCTCGCCTCCCACAGCCCTTTCCCTGGGCCTTAAACACGTCCCACCCGCT
>NW_025411213.1:0-5128 GCF_002201575.2 Neomonachus schauinslandi | reverse complement strand
AATGTGTAGATTGCTCTAGGTAGCATTGACATCTTCACAATATTTGTTCTTCCAATCCATGAGCATGGAATGTTTTTCCATTTCTTTGTGTCTTCCTCAATTTCTTTCATGAGTATTTTATAGTTTTCTGAGTACAGATCCTTTGCCTCTTTGGTTAGATTTATCCCTAGGTATCTTATGGTTTGGGGTGCAATTGTAAATGGGATCGACTTATTAATTTCTCTTTCTTCTGTCTTGTTGTTGGTGTATAGGAATGCCACTGATTTCTGTGCATTGATTTTATATTCTGCCACTTTACTGAATTCCTGTATGAGTTCTAGCAGTTTTGGGGTGGAGTCTTTGGGGTTTTCCACATAAGGTATCATATCATCTGCAAAGAGTGAGAGTTTGACTTCCTCTTTGCCGATTTGGATGCCTTTTATTTCTTTTTGTTGTCTGATTGCTGTGGCTAGGACTTCTAATACTATGTTGAATAGCAGTGGTGATAGTGGACATCCCTGCTGCGTTCCTGACCTTAGGGGGAAAGCTCTCAGTTTTTCCCCATTGAGAATGATATTTGCTGTAGGTTTTTCATAGATGGCTTGTATGATATTGAGGTATGTACCCTCTATCCCTATACTCTGAAGAGTTTTGATCAAGAAAGGATGCTGTACTTTGTCAAATGCTTTTTCTGCATCTATTGAGAGGATCATGATTCTTGTTCTTTTGTTAATGTATTGTATCACATTGATTGATTTGCGGATGTTGAACCAACCTTGCAGCCCAGGAATAAATCCCACTTGGTCGTGGTGAATAATCCTTTTAATGTACTGTTGGATCCTATTGGCTAGTATTTTGGTGAGAATTTTTGCATCCATGTTCATCAGGGATATTGGTCTGTAGTTCTCCCTTTTGATGGGGTCTTTATTTGGTTTTGGGATCAAGGTAATAGTGGCCTCATAAAACGAGTTTGGAAGTTTTCCTTCCATTTCTATTTTTTGGGACAGTTTCAGAAGAATAGTTATTAATTCTTCTTTAAATGTTTGGTAGAATATTACTGGGAAGCCATCTGGCCCTAGGCTTTTGCTTTTTGGGAGATTTTTGATGACTGCTTCAATCTCCTTAGTGGTTATAGGTCTGTTCAGGTTTTATATTTCTTCCTGGTTCAGTTTTAGTAGTTGATGAATGCATCCATTTCTTCCAGATTATCTAATTTGCCGGCATAGAGTTGCTCATAATATGTTCTTATAATTGTTTGTATTTCTTTGGTGTTGTTTGTGATCTCTCCTCTTTCATTCAAGATTTTGTTGATTTGGGTCATTTCTCTTTTCTTTTTGATAAGTCTGGCTAGGGGTTTATCAATCTTGTTAATTCTTTCAAAGAACCAGTTCCTAGTTTCGTTGATCTGTTCTACTGTTCTTTTGGTTTCTATTTCATTGATTTCTACTCTGATCTTTATTATTTCTCTTCTCCTGCTGGGTTTAGGCTTTATTTGCTGTTCTTTCTCCAGCTCCACAGGTAACTACTATGAAGGGATAGAATATGACTCTAAAAATGAAAAATAAAAATGTTTTTTTAAAAACGGATTGATAAGATGTTGGTTGAAAAAGGGAAAAAGAAAAATTAAAAAAAAAAGTTAAAAAAAATGAACTTTGAAAGACTACAGAATCATGGTAAAAAAGTCATGGATTCTATGTGCAGTATTCCCCTAAGGCTGGAGTTCTGCCATTCTCATTGATGGGTAAACTTGGTCTTGGCTGGCTGTTCTTGCTGATTTTCTGGGGGAGGGGCCTGTTGCCGTGGTTCCCAAATGTCTTTGCCCGAGGCGGAATTGCCCTGCCCTTGCCCGGTCTGGGCTAAGTAATCTGCTCGGGTTTGCTCTTGGGAGCTTTTGTTCCCTGCAAACTTTCCATACAGCTTTGGAGGATGAGAGTGAAAATGGTGGCCTCCCAATCTCCGCCCCGGAGGAGCCGAGAACTTGGGACCCCGCTCCTCAGTGCGCCCCCAGAGAAAAGCAGTCACTCCCGTCTCTCCGGTCTCCGGCTGCACTCCGTGCTCACCTGGCCTGTGACCGAGCATTTCTATCTCTGGCACCCGACCCCGTGCGGAATCTCCAAACCCAGCAGATCCCTGCGGTGCGCTCCCGCACCACTCCTCCTGGGGCAGGAAGGTGAGTCTCCCCAGATCTGCCACTTGTTGGATCCCTGCTAGAGGAGCAGGGGCCAGACTGTGCCGCAGATCACGGTTTATGGCAACCCCGAGCTGAGAGCCTGCGCCTCACTCCATCTCTGCAGCCGGCTTCCCCGCTCTGATTCCTGGGAGCTCTGCCGCACTCAGGCACCCCCGGTCTTTCTGTGACCCCGAGGGTCCTGAGACCACACTGTCCTGCGAGGGTTCCACCTCCTGCTTAGCCACCGGAGTGACGTCCCTCAGCGGAGCAGACTTCTAAAAGTTCCGATTTTGTGCTCCACGGCTCCATCACTTGCCAGAAGCGGCAGATGGAGGCCCCTCCCCCGCCGTCTATCCTCCCGAATATCGCCTCGGATTCACTTCTCTGCATGTCCTACCTTCCAGAAAGTGGTCACTTTTCTGTTCAGAGAGTTGTTGCTATTCTTTTCTTTGATCTCCTGTTGAGTTTGTAGGTGTTCAGAATGGTTTGATCCCTATCCAGCTGAATTCCTGAGAGGAGACGAAATCCAGGTCTCCTACTCCTCCGCCATCTTACCCCGCCCGCTGATCACATTCTTTTTTTTTTTTTTAAAGATTTTATTTATTTATTTCAGAAAGAGAGCACATGAGAGGGGGGAGGGGCAGAGGGAGAAGCAGACTCCCTGCCAAGCAGGGAGCCCGATGCGGGACTCGATCCTGGGACTCCAGGATGGTGACCTGAGCTGAAGGCAGTCGCTTAACCAACTGAGCCACCCAGGCGCCCCACTGATCACATTCTCTTAAAAAAATTTTTTTTCATTCTTTTTTCAACCAACTTCTTACCATTTCCTTTCTTAAAATCTTTTTAATTTTCATAAACTTTACAGTCATATTCCATCCCTTCATATTTACCTTTATTTTTATATGTATATATGTTTTTCTTCCTTTAAAATTTTGGGAGGCAATTTCTTCTAAAGACCAAAATACACCCAAATCTAGTGTGTGGCTCTGTTATTTTCACCAACCTGATCATATTCTTTTAATCCCCCAGTTTAGGGTATCTTCTGATTTGTTTAGTGTATATTTTTCTGGGGTCAGTGTTATTATCCTGTTAGCATTTTGTTCTCTCATTCCCTATTCTCCTCTGGTCAAAATGACAAGATGGAAAAAATCACCTCATAAAAAAGAACAAGAGGCAGTACCAACTGCCAGGGACCTAATCAATACGGATATTAGTAAGATGTCAGAACTAGAGTTCACAATGACGATTATAAAGATACTAGCTGGGCTTGAAAAAGGCATGGAAGATATTAGAGAAACCCTTTCTGGAGAAATAAAAGAACTAAAATCCAACCAAGTCAAAACCAAAAAGGCTATTAATGAGGTGCAATCAAAAATGGAGGCTCTAACTGCTAGGATAAATGAGGCAGAAGAGAGAATTAGTGATAGAGAAGACCAAATGATGGAGAATAAAGAAGCTGAGAAAAAGAGAGACAAACTACTGGATCACGAGGGTAGAATTCGAGATAAGTGACAGCATAAGATGAAACAATATTAGAATAATTGGGATACCAGAAGAAGAAGAAAGAGAGAGAGGGGCAGAAGGTGTATTGGAGCAAATTATAGTAGAAAACTTCCCTAATTTGGGCAAGGAAACAGGCATCAAAATCTAGGAAGCAGAGAACCCCTCTCAAAATCAATAAAAATAGGTCAACACCACAACATCTAATAGTAAAACTCACAAGTCTCAGAGACAAAAAGAAAATTCTGAAAGTAGCTCAGGATAAGAGGTCTATAACCTACAATGGTAGAATCATTAGATTGGCAGCAGACATATCCACAGAGACCTGGCAGGGCAGAAAGGACTGGCATGATATATTCAGAGCATTAAATGAGAAAAATATGCAGCCAAGAATACTGTATCCAGCTAGGCTGTCATTGAAAATAGAAGGAGAGATGAAAAGCTTCCAGGAAAAAAAAAAAAAAGCTGAAAGAATTTGTGAACACCAAACCAACTCTACAAGAAATATTGAAAGGGGTCCTCTAAGCAAAGAAAGAGCCTAAAAGTAACATAGACCAGAAAGGAACAAAGACAATATATAGTAACAGTCACCTTACAGGCAATACAATGGCACTAAATTCATACCTTTCAAGAGGTACCCTGAATATAAATGGGCTAAATGCCCCAATCAAAAGACACAGGGTATCAGATTGGATAAAAAAAACAATACCCATTGATATGCTGTCTGCAAGAGACTCATTTTAGACCCAAAGACACCCCCAGATTGAAAGTGAGGGGGTGGAAAATTAATTACCATGCTAATGGAGACGAAAAGAAAGCTGGGGTGGTAATCCTTATATCAGACAAATTAGATTTTAAACCAAAGACTATGATAAGAGATGAGGAAGGACACTACATCACACTTAAAGTGTCTATCCCACAAGAAGATCTAACAATTGTAAATATCTATGCCCCTAACATGGGAGCAGCCAATTATATAAGCCAGTTAATAATAAAATCAAAGAAACACATTGACAACAATACAATAATAGTAGGGGACCCTTACACTCCCCTCACTGAAATGGACAGATCATCTAAGTAAAAGATCAACAAGGAAATAAAGACTTTAAATGACACATTGGAACAAATGGACTTCACAGATGTATTCAGAACATTCTACCCCAAAGCAACAGAATACACTTCTTCTCTAGTGCCCACAGAACATTCCCCAGAACAGATCACATCCTAGGTCACAAATCAGGTCTCAACCTGTACCAAAAGACTGGGATCATTCCCTGCATATTTTCAGACCACAATGCTTTGAAACTAGAACTCAATCACAAGAGGAAAGTCAGAAAGAACTCAAATACATGGAGGTTAAAGAGCATCCTACTAAAGAATGAATGGTTCAACCAGGAAATTAAAGAAGAATTTAAAAAAATTAATGGAAACAAATGAAAATGAAAACACAACTGTTCAAAATCTTTGGGATGCAGCAAA
>NW_025411212.1:0-5129 GCF_002201575.2 Neomonachus schauinslandi | reverse complement strand
TAGGGGTACTTTTCAGATCATCCAATAAGACAGGATGAAGAGAATATCCTTGAACCCCCCAAAGTACTGATCAGGCATTTCAAACTATCTCTGTTTCTTCCAGAACAGCTCTCTCTACAGTCCATCATGACTGACCCCACAGATGGGGGAGTCCATTCACTCAGGGCAAATTAAGACATCTCTTTGGGAAACTCTGTTGCCAAAATTAACCCTGAACATTTCCTTGAAGGTGTGGGTTTCCTGAAATGGAAGTGAGCTCCTTAAACGACACTCTCAAATTCAGCATTTCAATTCCACAGGGGAAAACTGTTGGTTTTTTCCCCTGGAAAACAGGGGAAGACGGTTTAAACTTGCTCATCCTGCACCCCTCAGTTTGGCAGCAGTGGGAGGACCTGACTGCAGGGTGATGAGCTGGAGGGGCTGTTCCAGGTGCAGCTGCAGCCATGCCCTAAGTAGACTCGCCTGAAACAGGGTTCTCAGGGTGTCACACCACACAGTGAGTCTCAAGGGAGTATGGTTGTGCTGCAACTTGTAGAAACCTCAGTAGACCTCTGCTTTCCACTGTGAAAAGGAAGAAAACGCTGTGAGACAATGCTACACAAATCCAGGAATGGTCTCCCCAGTTCAGCTTCACAAATGGCCCCACTCTCCTACTCGCTCATGCCCCAAACCAAAATGCCCTCCTGGACTCCCTGCCGGTAAACACCCGTCTACCCGGGTTGCTCTCCTCTGCCCATTCAGCTGATGTCCCTGTGGAGGACTGAGTGAAAACTACGCAATCCCTTGTATCCCACACTGATCCTGCTCAGACCTCCTGTGGATTCCTCAGTCTACCGCACCCTCTAGCTCCCCATGTCTGCATGTCACCCCCTTTCACTACCTATCTCCCCTGGAATGCTGCTCCCAAACTCCATGCACCTTACCACTTAGGGTTGACGCAGGAACTCCTCAGAGAACACCTCCCTCTACAAACAAGTCCATCGCCCAGTCCCCTCTGTCCATCCCCTGAGCTCACACACTGGTCCCAGGAGTCACCGACATTGCTTCACTGCACTGTGCCAGTGTCTCTTCAGAATGCTACCTCCATGAGCCCAGGGACGGATCCCCTCCATCTGTTTAGTGTCCTTTAGGCCTTTGGCACTAGTGAATGCACTGCTCTCGAGGGAAGTCACGTGGGACAAACAATCCAACTCAATCTAGTTGTATGCACTATGGAGTAATATTTGAACAGTAGCTATCCATCCAAGAGTCCCATATGGACCCCCAAATCTTTACTAAGTGCTTCTTCCATAAAACATTTTCCTGCTGAGAAGGAGAGAGTACTCCCTGGGACCCAGCCTGAGCCTGCTTTGATGCTGAGGAAACCATGCGCTGAAACCAAAAGCAGATGAGACCTACAGCAGATAGAGCCTCAGGACAGCAGGACCATGGTAGGGGGCTGGGGACTAAAGCCACAGTGCTAAGAGACCCATGGCCCCACAAGTTGGGAACCTTTCACACCCTCGATGCTTCACACACACATGAAGCATGCACTGCCCGAACCCACCTTTCAGCCCATGCTCTCCTGGGCAGCAGGACTAGTGGGGATGAGGTGGACAATGGTGTCCTCATGTCCCTCATGAGGGTTCTGCAGCCATCCCCAGCTTCCGCATTCAGGGCCACGGCAGGCTTCTGCAGACGACTACTCTGCATAACTGTCTCATTACGCCTCTGGTCCAGGGGCAGAAGAGCCTGCCAGGTAGGGTGCATCCAGGGAACCCTGAGCCTCAGGCTGGCTGGCCGTGGGGAATGCAAGAGTAACTTGTGCCCAGAGCCCCTCAGCATCACATGGGGACCATGCACAACACAGCCTCTGGCTTGTCTTGCAGGTGGACTTGGAGGCCGTTGGGGAAGCGGCTCAGTCAGCCAAGATGGTTGTGAGGACACTGCAGATATAGGATGAGGTTGGAGAAGTCTCTGTCCAGTCTAAAGCTGTCATGTCTCCACATACCAGGCTCACTGGTTCCTTCTACACAACCCAGGGAGCAGAACAGGAACTTGGGATAAGGGGGTGGGACAGCAGGTTAATTGGCTTCTCAACTTTTGTCATGAACAGGTAGCTATTTATTTATTTATTTTTAGAACACCTTAAATTTTTAATCCTTTCTATACAGGTTACCCAGACCACGTCTGATTAAGAAAACTGTAGAAAGTTAGTACCTGTCACAAGTAAACACCAGGCAGCGGCACGGGTCAATTTTCCGCAGAGTCCTGCTTTGCGGGGTCTCCACTCACACTGGCTGGAATCCATCGCGGCAGAGTTTAGTCCACAGGTCGCTTCTCCTCGTATTTCTTTGGAACCTCTTCAGCGTTCTTACAGAATTTTTTACGGTCCTTAGAGTATGCTTCAGCTAGGTCAGCCCGAAGTGGGTGCTCGGGCTGGGGGTCGTTCACCAGTGCTGTGAGGGACTGGATTACTTGGCCGGTTCTGGTTGCTGGCTTCCAGTTTTCAGCACTAATTCCTGGCAGACAGACCTGCACGTTTTCATCGATGTTCGGGTGATAGATCTTTGTTTTAAATGTGATCTTCAGTGGTTTGAGTGGGTACTCTGCTGGAAAGTTGATTTCCATTCTGAAAGCCCCCTTATCATATGGAGGGTTGTCAGGAACAATAAGCCCTCACCAAGTCAATAAATTAGCTTCATCAACCTGGATGTTAGGGAAGTCTTTCATTCCACATTCGTGGATTTCTTCAAGCTCCTTCATCAGCCTCCTGCTGGCCGCTATCTTGGATTTGGCCTTGCTTGAAAAGGCAGCTATTTTATCTACTCTACTGCCTATTTTACATAAGCTAAACTTTCCCTGCTTGTCACCATCTTGGATCCCAGGTTTCTTCAACTGCATGATCATGTGGGAAAGTTCTTGGACACTCTGTGACCTTTCAGGCTTCAGGAGGCCTAAGGTCAAGTGGCTGTTAGCAGGTGTGGGGGTGAAGAGCTTGCTGGGCAGGGCAGCCAGCTCACATCCTGGGGGATCCACTGCCAAACCTGACCCCTGCGGAGCCCTGCTTCTGGAGGGAAGAGATCTCACAGCCCTGAGACCCAAAGAGAGAAGCTCACATTCCCAGAGCCAGGTTGGCCCCCCAGCTCTCCTCATTCCTCACCTACATGTCCCCTAACACAGCCAGCCAAGACCCCACGGGATATCCAGCACCATCAGCATCAGTAGGAGGAGAGTCAACTACTGAATGAAAACTCTAGTCCCTTTCTCTCCATGTCTGGAAAAGCAAACACCGTACCTGGGGTTATCGTACAGTGGGCAGCGGGCAGAGGGTGCAGGTGGCCTGCAGCTGAGACAGAATTAGCTGGATTTCTTGACACTGCCGTTTCTGTCTCTGGAGAAAAAGAGAGGTAATTAACTGAGGTTTTAGCATTTCTCATTTCTGTAGATATAATCAAACAAATAGTTGGAAATGGTCTTTTATGTGCACAAAGCTTTCCACATTTCTAGAAAAGAAAATGCTCAATTGACAAGGACTGGCAGAGCAGAACTGGATAGAGCCCAGGGGTCCTCAGGCCTGACATGCAGTCTGGATACGACAGAGCTTGGAACTGTGCTGTGGAGTGACGTTGGAGACCTTTAAACTGTATTTCCAGGTGATAAATTTAGAGAGAAAGTTATGTTTCACAACGTTAGTTTGTGGGTATTATACTCTAACCCTGTTCACTAACCCCCTTTTTTTCAGTTTTAGAGGTAGAATTTACTGATTCATCAGTTGCATATAACACCAGCGCTCATTACATCATCTGTCTCCTTGACACCCATCACCCAGTTACCCCGTCCCCCACCCATCTCCCCTCCAACACCCTCAGTTTGTTTCCTATAGCGGAGACTCTCTTGGGACGCCTGGGTGGCTCAGTCAGTTAAGCGCCTGCCTTTGGCTCAGGTCATGAACCTGGAGTCCTGGGATCCAGCCCCATGCTGGGCTCCCTGCTAAGTGGGGAGACTGCTTCTCTCTCTGCCTCTGCCCCTCACCCCGCTCATGCTCTCACATATAAATTATTTTTTTAAGAGTCTCTTTTGCTTTGTCTACCTCCCTGACTTATTTTATTTCCCCCTTCCCCTGTGTTCATCTATTTTCTTTCTTAAATTCCACATGACTGACATCATATAATTGTCCTCCTGATTGACTTATTTCACTTAGCATAAAAACCTCTAGTTCCATCCCCCTGGTTGCAAATGTAAGATTTCATGATTTTTGATGGCTGAGTAGTACTCCAATGTGTATATATAGCAGATCTTCTTTATCCATTCATCTGTCGTTGGACATCTGGGCTCTTTCCATACTCTGGCTATTGTGAACATTGCTGCTCTAACCATTGGGGGCATGTGCCCCTGGAATCACTGTGTTTGTATCCTCTGGATAAACACCTACTAGTGTAATCCTGGGATTTGGGTAGCTCTATTTTTCATTTTGAGGAACCTCCATGCTGTTCTCCAGAGTGGCTGCACCAGCTTGCATTCCCACCAACAGTGTAGGAGGATCCCTTTCCTCCGCATCCTCACCAACACCTGTTGCCTCTTGTGTTGTTAATGTCAGCCATTCTGACAGGTGTGTGGTGGCCGCTCATCCTGGTTTGGATTCGGATTTCCCTGACGATGAGTGACGTTCAGCATATTTTCACGTGTCTGCTGGTCATCTGGAGGTCTTCTTAGAGAAATGTCACTTGTGTCTATTTAACGTGCCCTTTTGGGGTAACTCATCCTGGTTTTGATTTCAGCACAGCAGCTTCCCGGGCAGTGACTGTCTTTGCCCTTGACTCTGGTGCTTAAGCATCACAGGGTAGACTGCGCTATAAGGCCGGAGAGTTCATTTCCCCTCTTTCTGGCACTGGGCAAGCTCCTGACTTGGGCTCGGATGGCTGACGTTTCCACTCAAAGAGTCTGTCTCCAGTAAACACACTGCGGGCCAGGCCACCAGGCCTGCAGGTCCCTCCCCACTCAGAGGAGCCTTTGTTTGGGAGAATCTGGGTGGGTTTTTATACATGCCCACTGTGCCCCTTTCTCTTTTCTCTTCCTGTGCTTGAAGTTCTCGCACTGACATTTAAGTTCATCAGTGAAGGAGGAACCCTAACCCCCGCCCCCACCCA
>NW_025411211.1:0-5129 GCF_002201575.2 Neomonachus schauinslandi | reverse complement strand
TAGCTGGGCTTGAAAAAAATATGGAAGTTATTAGAGAAACCCTTTCTGGAGAAGTAAAAGAACTAAAATCCAACCAAGTAGAAATCAAAAAGGCTATTAATGAGGTGCAATCAAAAATGGGGGCGCTAACTGCTAGAATAAATGAGGCAGAAGAGAGAATCAGTAATATAGAAGATGAAATGATGGAAAATAAAGAAGCTGAGAAAAAGAGAGATAAACAACTACTGGATCACGAGGGCAAAATTTGAGAGATAAGCGATACCATAAGACGAAACAACATTAGAATAATTGGGATCCCAGAAGAAGAAGAAAGAGAGAGAGGGGCAGAAGGTATAATGGAGCAAATTATAGCAGAGAACTTCCCTAATTTGGGGAAGGAAACAGGCATCAAAATCCAGGAAGCACAGAGAACCCCTCTCAAAATCAATAAAAATAGGTCAACACCCCAACATCTAATAGTAAAACTTACGAGTCTCATAGACAAAGAGAAAATCCTGAAAGCAGCTCGGGAGAAGAGATATGTAACCTACAAGGGTAGAAACATTAGATTGGCAACAGACCTATCCACAGAGACCTGGCAGGCCAGAAAGGACTGGCAGGATATATTCAGAGCACTAAATGAGAAAAATATGCAGCCAAGAATACTATATCCAGCTAGGCTGTCATTGAAAATTGAAGGAGAGATAAAAAGCTTCCAGGACAAACAAAAACTAAAGGAATTTGCAAACACAAAAGCAGCCCTACAGGAAATCTTGAAAGGGGTCCTCTAAGCAAAGAGAGAGCCTAAAAGCAACATAGACCAGAAAGGAACACAGACAATATACGGTAACAGTCACTTTACAGGCAATATAATGGCACTAAATTCCTATCTTTCAATAGTTACCCTGAATGTAAATGGGCTCAATGCCCCAGTCAAAAGACACAGGCTATCAGACTGGATTAAAAAACAAGACCCATCGATATGCTGTCTGCAAGAGACTCATTTTCGACCCAAAGACAGCCCCAGATTGAAAGTGAGGGGGTGGAAAACCATTTACCATGCTAATGGACACCAAAAGAAAGCTGGGGTGGCAATCCTTATATCAGACAAATTAGATTTTAAACCAAAGACTGTAATAAGAGATGAGGAAGGACACTATATCCTACTTAAAGGATCTATCCAACAAGAAGATCTAACAATTGTAAATATCTATGCCCCTAACATGGGAGCAGCCAATTATATAAGCCAATTAATAACAAAAGCAAAGAAACACATCGACAACAATACAGTAATAGTGGGGGACTTTAACACCCCCTTCACTGAAATGGACAGATCGTCTAAGCAAAAGATCAACAAGGAAATAAAGACTTTAAATGACACACTGGACCAAATGGACTTCACAGACATATTCAGAACATTCCACCCCAAAGCAACGGAATACACATTCTTCTCTAGTGCCCATGGAACATTCTCCAGAATAGATCACATCCTAGGTCATAAATCAGGTCTCAACCAGTACCAAAAGATTGGAATCATTCCCTGCTTATTTTCAGACCACAATGCTTTGAAACTGGAGCTCAATCACAAGACAAAAGTTAGAAAGAACTCAAATACATGGAGGCTAAAGAGCATCCTACTGAAGAATGAATGGGTCAACCAGGAAATTAAAGAAGAATTAAGAAAATACATGGAAACCAATGAAAATGAAAACACAACTATTCAAAATCTTTGGGATGCAGCAAAGGCAGTCCTAAGAGGAAAGTATATAGCAATACAAGCCTTTCTCAAGAAGCAAGAAAGGTCTCAAGTACACAACCTAACCCTACACCTAAAGGAGCTGGAGAAAGAACAGCAAATAAAGCCTAAACCCAGCAGGAGAAGAGAAATAATAAAGATCAGAGCAGAAATCAATGAAATAGAAACTAAAAGAACAGTAGAACAGATCAATGAAACTCGGAGCTGGTTCTTTCAAAGAATTAACAAGATTGATAAACCCCTGGCCAGACTTATCAAAAAGAGAAGAGAAATGACCCAAATCAACAAAATCATGAATGAAAGAGGAGAGATCACAACCAACACCAAAGAAATACAAACAATTATAAGAACATATTATGAGCAACTCTATGCCAGCAAATTAAATAACCTGGAAGAAATGGATGCATTCCTAGAGATGTACCAACTACCGAAACTGAACCAGGATGAAATAGAAAACCTGAACAGACCTATAACCACTAAGGAAATTGAAGCAGTCATCAAAAATCTCCCAACAAACAAAAGCCCAGGGCCAGATGGCTTCCCAGGGGAATTCTACCAAACATTTCAAGAAGAATTAATACCTATTCTTCTGAAACTGTTCCAAAAAATAGAAATGGAAGGAAAACTTCCAAACTCATTTTATGAGGCCAGCATTACCTTGATCCCAAAACCAGACAAAGACCCCATCAAAAAGGAGAATTACAGACCAATATCCCTGATGAACATGGATGCAAAAATTCTCACCAAAATACTAGCCAATAGGATCCAACAGTACATTAAGAGGATTATTCACCATGACCAAGTGGGATTTATCCCTGGGCTGCAAGGTTGGTTCAACATGCACAAATCAATCAATGTGATACAATACATTAACAAAAGAAAGAACAAGAATCATATGATCCTCTCAATAGATGCAGAAAAAGCATTTGACAAAGTACAGCATCCTTTCTTGATCAAAACTCTTCAGAGTATAGGGATAGAGGGTACATACCTCAATATCATAAAAGCCATCTATGAAAAACCTACAGCGAATATCATTCTCAATGGGGAAAAACTGAGAGCTTTCCCCCTAAGGTCAGGAACGCGGCAGGGATGTCCACTATCCCCACTGCTATTCAACATAGTATTGGAAGTCCTAGCCACAGCAATCAGACAACAAAAAGAAATCAAAGGCATCCAAATTGGCAAGGAAGAAGTCAAACTCTCACTCTTTGCAGATGATATGATACTTTATGTGGAAAACCCAAAAGACTCCACCCCAAAACTGCTAGAACTCATACAGGAATTCAGTAAAGTGGCAGGATATAAAATCAATGCAGAGAAGTCAGTGGCATTCCTATACACCAACAACAAGACAGAAGAAAGAGAAATTAAGGAATCGATCCCATTTACAATTGCACCCAAAACCATAAGATACCTAGGAATAAATCTAACCAAAGAGACAAAGGATCTGTACTCAGAAAACTATAAAATACTCATGAAAGAAATTGAGGAAGACACAAAGAAATGGAAAAACGTTCCATGCTCATGGATTGGAAGAACAAACATTGTGAAGATGTCAATGCTACCTAGAGCAATCTACACATTCAATGCAATCCCTATCAAAATACCATCCACTTTTTTCAAAGAAATGGAACAAATAATCCTAAAATTTGTATGGAACCAGAAAAGACCCCGCATAGCCAGAGGAATGTTGAAAAAGAAAAGCAAAGCCGGCGGCATCACAATTCCGGACTTCCAGCTCTATTACAAAGCTGTCATCATCAAGACAGCATGGTACTGGCACAAAAACAGACACATAGATCAATGGAACAGAATAGAGAGCCCAGAAATGGACCCTCAACTCTATGGTCAACTCATCTTTGACAAAGAAGGAAAGAATGTCCAATGGAAAAAAGACAGTCTCTTCAACAAATGGTGTTGGGAAAATTGGATAGCCACATGCAGAAGAATGAAACTGGACCATTTCCTTGCACCACACACAAAAATAGACTCCAAATGGTTGAAAGACCTCAATGTGAGACAGGAGTCCATCAAAATCCTAAAGGAGAGTACAGGCAGCAACCTCTTTGACCTCAGCCGAAGCAACTTCTTCCTAGACACATCGCCAAAGGCAAGGGAGGCAAGGGCAAAAATGAACTATTGGGACTTCATCAAGATAAAAAGCTTTTGCAAAGCAAAGGAAACAGTCAACAAAACCAAAAGACAACCGACAGAATGGGAGAAGATATTTGCAAATGACATATCAGATAAAGGGCTAGTATCCAAAATCTATAAAGAACTCATCAAACTCAATACCCAAAGAACAAAGAATCCAATCAAGAAATGGGCAGAAGACATGAACAGACAGTTTTCCAAAGAAGACATCCAAATGGCCAACAGACACATGAAAAAGTGCTCAATATCGCTCGGCATCAGGGAAATCCAAATCAAAACCTCAATGAGATACCACCTCACACCAGTCAGAATGGCTAAAATTAACAAGTCAGGAAATGACAGATGTTGGCGGGGATGTGGAGAAAGGGGAACCCTCCTCCACTGTTGGTGGGAATGCAAGCTGGTGCAGCCACTCTGGAAAACTGTATGGAGGTTCCTCAAAAAGTTGAAAATAGAGCTACCGTATGATCCAGCAATTGCACTACTGGGTATTTACCCCAAAGATACAAAAGTAGGGATCCGAAGGGGTACGTGCACCCCGATGTTTATAGCAGCAATGTCCACAATAGCCAAACTGTGGAAAGAGCCAAGATGTCCATCAACAGATGAATGGATAAAGAAGAAGTGGTATATATATACAATGGAATATTATGCAGCCATCAAAAGGAATGAGATCTTGCCATCTTCAACGACGTGGATGGAACTGGAGGGTATTATGTTGAGTGAAATAAGTCAAACAGAGAAAGACATGTATCATATGATCTCACTGATATGAGGAATTCTTAATCTCAGGAAACAAACTGAGGGTTGCTGGAGTGGGGGTGGGTTGGGAAGGATGGGGTGACTGGGTGATAGACACTGGGGAGGGTATGTGCTCTGGTAAGCGCTGTGAATTGTGCAAGACTGTTGAATCTCAGATCTGTACCTCTGAAACAAAGAATGCAATATATGTTAAGAAAAAAAAAAGAAGAAGAAGAAGGTAGCGGGAGGGGAAGAATGAAGCGGGGGAAATCGGAGGGGTAGACGAACCATGAGAGACGATGGACTCTGAAAAACAAACAGGGTTCTAGAGGGGAGGGGGGTGGGAGGATGGGTTAGCCTGGTGGTGGGTATTGAGGAGGGCACATTCTGCATGGAGCACTGGGTGTTATGCACAAACAATGAATCATGGAACACTTCATCTAAAACTAATGATGTAATGTATGGGGATTAACATAAGAATAAAAAAAAAATCTTA
>NW_025411210.1:0-5133 GCF_002201575.2 Neomonachus schauinslandi | reverse complement strand
AGGGTTAGGTTGTGTACTTGAGACCTTTCTTGTTTCTTGAGAAAGGCTTGTATTGCTATATACTTTCCTCTTAGGACTGCCTTTGCTGCATCCCAAAGATTTTGAATAGTTGTGTTTTCATTTTCATTGGTTTCCATGTATTTTTTTTAATTCTTCTTTAATTTCCTGGTTGACCCATTCGTTCTTCAGTAGGATGCTCTTTAGCCTCCATGTATTTGAGTTCTTTCTGACTTTTGTCTTGTGATTGAGCTCTAGTTTCAAAGCATTGTGGTCTGAAAATAGGCAGGGAATGATTCCAATCTTTTGGTACCGGTTGAGACCTGATTTATGACCTAGGATGTGATCTATTCTGGAGAATGTTCCATGGGCACTAGAGAAGAATGTGTGTTCCGTTGCTTTGGGATGGAATGTTCTGAATATGTCTGTGAAGTCCATTTGGTCCAGTGTGTCATTTAAAGTCTTTATTTCCTTGTTGATCTTTTGCTTAGACGATCTGTCCATTTCAGTGAGGGGGGTGTTAAAGTCCCCCACTATTATTGTATTGTTGTCGATGTGTTTCTTTGCTTTTGTTATTAATTGCCTTATATAATTGGCTGCTCCCATGTTAGGGGCATAGATATTTACAATTGTTAGATCTTCTTGTTGGATAGATCCTTTAAGTATGATATAGTGTCCTTCCTCATCTCTTATTACAGTCTTTGGTTTAAAATCTAATTTGTCTGATATAAGGATTGCCACCCCAGCTTTCTTTTGGTGTCCATTAGCATGGTAAATGGTTTTCCACCCCCTCACTTTCAATCTGGGGCTGTCTTTGGGTCGAAAATGAGTCTCTTGCAGACAGCATATCGATGGGTCTTGTTTTTTAATCCAGTCTGATAGCCTGTGTCTTTTGATTGGGGCATTGAGCCCATTTACATTCAGGGTAACTATTGAAAGATATGAATTTAGTGCCATTGTATTGCCTGCAAGGTGACTGTTACCGTATATTGTCTGTGTTCCTTTCTGGTCTATGTTGCTTTTAGGCTCTCTGTTTGCTTAGAGGACGCCTTTCAAGATTTCCTGTAGGGCTGGTTTTGTGTTTGCAAATTCCTTTAGTTTTTGTTTGTCCTGGAAGCTTTTTATCTCTCCTTCAATTTTCAATGACAGCCTAGCTGGATAGAGTATTCTTGGCTGCATATTTTTCTCATTTAGTGCTCTGAAGATATCCTGCCAGTCCTTTCTGGCCTGCCAGGTCTCTGTGGATAGGTCTGTTGCCAGTCTAATGTTTCTACCCTTGTAGGTTACATATCTCTTCTCCCGAGCTGCTTTCAGGATTTTCTTTTTGTCTATGAGACTCGTAAGTTTTACTATTAGATGTTGGGGTGTTGACCTATTTTTATTGATTTTGAGAGGGGGTTCTCTGTGCTTCTTGGATTTTCATGCCTGTTTCCTTCCCCAAACTAGGGAAGTTCTCTGCTATAATTTGCTCCATTATACCTTCTGCCCCCCTCTCTCTCTTTCTTCTTCTTCTGGGATCCCAATTATTCTAATGTTGTTTCGTCTTATGGTATTGCTTATCTCTCGAATTCTGCCCTCGTGATCCAGTAGTTGTTTATCTCTCTTTTTCTCAGCTTCTTTATTTTCCATCATTTCATCTTCTATATTACTGATTCTCTCCTCTGCCTCATATATTCTAGCAGTTAGCGCCCCCATTTTTGATTGCACCTCATTAATAGCCTTTTTGATTTCTACTTGGTTGGATTTTAGTTCTTTTACTTCTCCAGAAAGGGTTTCTCTAATAACTTCCATATTTTTTTCAAGCCCAGCTAGTATCTTTAAAGTGATGATTCTGAACTCTAGATCTGACATTGTACTAATGTCCGTATTGAGTAGGTCCCTGGCAGTCGGTACTACCTCTTGTTCTTTTTGTTGAGGTGATTTTTTCCGTCTTGTCATTTTGTCCAGAGGAGAATAGATTAATGAGAGAACAAAATGCTAGCAGAGTAACAATGTCTCCAGAAAATATACTCTAAACAAATCAGAAAAAACCTGAAGCAGTGGGAAAAGAAATGGAAAGAGAGAAAAAAGAAAAAGAAAAAGATAAAGATAAAAAGAAAAACAAACAAAACAAAACAACAACAACAAGAAAACCAGAATGTGATCAAATATGATCAGGCTGGTATATAGATCAGTGCCACACACTAGATTTGGGGTGTATTTTGGTCTTTTAGAAGAAAGTGCCTCCCAAAATTTTAAAGAAAGAAAAACTTATATATGTACAAAAATAAGGGTTGATATGATGAAGGATGGAATATGAATGTAAAGATGGAAATTATAAAAAATTTTATAAAAGGAATTGATAAAAAGTTGTTTGAAAAAAGAAAGAAGAGGATTTAAAAAAAGAAAAAGAAAAGGGAGAGGATGTGATCAGGCAGGGGAATAGAAAACACCATACACTAGAGATTTAGGGTATATTTTAATCTGTTAGAAGAAACTATCTCAAAATTTTAAAGAGAGAACAACTTATATATATATGCCAAAAATACGGGTAACTACTATGAAGGGATAGAATATGACTCTAAAAATGAAAAATAAAAATGTTTTTTTTTTTAAAAAAAGGGATTGATAAGATGTTGGTTGAAAAAGGGAAAAAGAGAAATTCAAAAAGAAAAAAAAGAAAAAAAGACAGTTTAAAAAAAAATTAACTTTGAAAGACTAAAGAATCATGGTAAAAAAGCCATGAATTCTATGTGCAGTAGTCCCCTAGCGCTGGAGTTCTGCCGTTCTCATTGATGGGTAAACTTGGTCTTGGCTGGCTGTTCTCGCTGATCTTCTGGGGAGGGGCCTGTTGCCGTGGTTTCCAAATGTCTTGGCCGGAGGCAGAATTGCCCCGCCCTTGCCCCCTCCCGGCTAAGTAATCTGCTCGGGTTTGCTCTCCAGGGCTTTTGTTCCCTGTGAGCTTTCCGTACAGCTTTGGAGGCGGAGAGTGAAAATGGCGGCCTCCCAATCTCCGCCCCGGAGGAGCCAAGAACTCGGGGTCCTGCTTCTCAGTGAGCCCCCAGAGAAAAGCCATCAGTCACTCCCATCTCCTGGGTCTTCGGCTGCACTCCGTGCTCACCTGGCCTGTGACCGCGCGTTTCTATCCCTGGCACCCGACCCCGGGTGGAGTCTCCAAACCCAGCAGATCCCTGCGGTGCACTCCTGCGCAGCTCCTCCCCGGGGAGGAAGGTGAGTCTCCCCGGATCTGCCGCTTGTTGGGTCCCTGCTGGAGGAGCAGGGGCCCGACTGTGCCGCGGATCACGGTTTATGGCAACCCCGAGCTGAGAGGCCGCGCCTGGGCTCCGCCTCTGCAGCCGGCTTCCCTGCTCCATTACCTGGGAGCTCTGCCACGCTCAGGTACCCCCAGTCTTTCTGTGACCCCGAAGGTCCTAGACCACACTGTCCCGGAGGGTTCCACCTCCCGCTTAGCCACCAGAGTGACGTCCCTCAGCGGGGCAGACTTTTAAAAGTTCCGATTTTGTGCTCCGCGGCTCTATCACTTGCCAGAAGCGGCCGCCGGAGGCCCCTCCCCCGCCGTCTATCCTCCCGAATATCGTCTCGGATTCACTTCTCCGCACGTCCTACCTTCCAGAAAGTGGTCGCTTTTCTGATGAGAGAGTTGTTGCTCTTCTTTTCTTCGATCTCCTGTTGAGTTTGTAGGTGTTCAGAATGGTTTGATCCCTATCCAGCTGAATTCCTGAGAGGAGACGAAATCCAGGTCTCCTACTCCTCCGCCATCTTGCTCTGCCCCCCCCCCCGTGTTTTTCCTTTTCTTGGCAGAAGTTTTGGGCCCACTAATACTTCTTGGCGTTGCTTAGCTCTGCTGGTGACACTGAGGAACAAAGTAACTTCTGTGTGCATCCTCCAAAAGAGGGGTAGAGTAGGAGACCAGAACCAGGGTCCTTATGGGTGACCTGATTGGGGGTTAATGATTGTGAGGGTCTGGCAGGAGGGGGGTGGCAGCCAGAGAGTCTGGGATGACTGTAAGAGGAGATTCTAGAATCTTATTGAGGGAGTTGAGAAAGAAAAGAATCAACGTGGGCAGTGAGAGGCATTTGTGCACAGTCCCAAAGAGGAAGGCAGATTGGAGTGCTTGGGTCTGGAACCTGGACAGTAACAGGAGAGGAACACCTTAGACCAAGAAACCATAGGCAGCCCAGGGGGCTGGGCTTGTTGAGGCAACCTAAGAGGGTTTGGATGTCCTCGGCTTAGGCCATAACTAGGGTCAGACATAGGGAGACTGTATCTAATAGCTGAGCTAGGATGAGAATTCAGGCTTCCTCAGCCCCATTTTTTTTTTTAAATCTTTATTTATTTATTTGACAGACAGAGACAGAGAGAGATGGAATACAAGCAGGGGGAGTGGGAGAGGGAGAAGCAAGCTCGTTGCTCAGCAGGGAGCCCGATGCGGGGCTCAATCCCAGGACCCTGGGATCATGACCTGAGCCGAAGGCAGACGCTTAATGACTGAGCCACACAGGCGCCCCAACCCCATTTGGTTTTAATCACTTTCTGAATTCTGTACCATTCTCCCTCCCTAAGAATTTCAAGTAGCACTGCTGGCCATCATATCGTCAAACAATGGACAGTTTATTCCTCTGAATATTAATAACCAACAGGATAAAACGTACAGAACTCAGATTTGCTCCCCCTTGTACTATTAGGTTAATTCAGTCAGGTCATTTCCCGTTTACTAAGTCATCCCACAGTAGGATGTTACTTAGTGTCATTATATCTGGATATGACTGTACTTATTTCCTCCAAAATAATTTTAGACAGAGGGTGATGCTGGAATCGTATGTCTTCATAACGATTAGTGACTACAGGGTACTTTTCTATTCATTACAGAACCATAAGATTTCAGAACTGGATGAAATTAATAAAAATCAGCTAGTAAAAGCACCTTCTTTTAATTAAAATAGAACTACCATGTGACCCAGCAATTCTACTTCTGGGTATTTATCCAAAGAAAACAGAAATAACAATTTGAAAAGATACATGCATGCCTAGGTTCACTGCAGCATTATTTACAGTAGCCAAGATAATGGAAGCAACCTCGGTGTCCAGCAACAGATGAATGGATAAAAAGAGGTGAGATATATATATATATATATA
>NW_025411209.1:0-5133 GCF_002201575.2 Neomonachus schauinslandi | reverse complement strand
TTTCCTGAGGTCTTAATGGCCCATGTCTTCATTAATATCGGTGTCTGCGTTTTAGTGAATGGTGACAATGAGTGACACATTTAGCTTTCTACTGGTTAAGTCCTTTCTCCCTCACCAGGAACTTCACTATGAATACATCCCAAATATGATTTTTTCATCTTGAAGGAAAGTTAATCTGCTTTCTTTTAAAACATGGCTTCCAGACAATGATGTCAGCAGGGACACTGAGAAATCCATAGATCGTTGGCAATCTGAGCTTCCTGGTGACTGGCCACCCTATGGGGACACACTGAGAATGTCCTGGTGATTGGCCAGGACATAGTTGTGACATCACAAGAAGTCATTGTGATGCCCCAGGGCTGTTATAAAAGCCTCACAAAGACTGAAGTTGCACTAAGGAGAGAAATGGCCCTCAGCCACAGCTCTTCCTGCTATTCCTCAAATTCTCTGCCCAATTCTCTGTCCTTGCCCATGACAAGCCACCTGCCCACACCTCCTGCCATGCACCTGGCAACTCCTAGACCAGTTTCACACTGTGAGTATGGCCTGGCTACTCAGGGGCACATTCCCATTTCTCATATGGGAGTGGGACACTGGAAATCAGAGCACCAAGGATTCTCTGCCACCTGGGCCCCACACCTCTGGGTTCAGAACACGGCTCAGCACAGGAAAGCTGAGTCCACATCCTGTCAGTGCACTGAGCACCCTACTACTCTGGAGCCCTCCAACCCAGCTCAGCACAGGGACCATGAATGATTGAATATCCATCTGACCCCATGTGCAAAATGTGTACAATGACTCCAGACTCCTGGCAGAGAGGGAGTTTTATGAAACAAGTAAGTACTGGGAGATGGACTCGCCACATCATTGGACACAGTGCCAGTCCTTGAAACACATGCCCTCAGACCAAAAGCTGTCTGACCTAGCTCAGCCGCTGAAATACTACTCCTACTACTAATTGTTTTAGGCTGAAGTGCTCTCAACATTTCTGTTAAGGCCATCTGGTCCAGTATGACATGCAAAGCCTTGTTTCCTTGGTGATCTGCTTAGATGATCTGTGCATTGCTGTGATTGGGGTGTTAAAGTCCCCTCCAATTATTGTATTATTTTCAAAGTTTTTCTTTAATTTTGTTATTAATTGGTTTATATATTTGGGTGTTCCCAAGTTAGGGGCATCAATATTTAAAATTGTTAGATCTTTTTGTGGCCTAGACCCCTTTATTATGATATCCTGTCCTTCTTTATCATTATTAAACTCTGGTGTACTCTCTAGTATGTCTGATATAAGGATGGCTACTCCACCTTTCTTCTCATGTCCACTAGCATGACGAGTGGTTCTCCACCCATCACATTCTGTCTGGTGGTGTTTGCGTCTAAAATAAGCCTCCTGTAGACAGCATATTGATGGGTCTTGTTTTTTTTTTTTTTTTATCCAATCTCATAGCTGTGTCTTTTGATTAGGGCATTTAGCCCATTTACATTCAGGGTAACTATTGAAAGATATGAATTTAGTGCCGTTGTATTGCCTGTAAGGTGACTGTTATTGTAATTGTCTGTGTTCCTTTCTGGTCTATGTTGCTTTTAGGCTCTCTCTTTGCTTAGATGACCCCTTTCAATATTTTCCATAGGGCTGG
The DNA here is from genome assembly GCF_002201575.2 of Neomonachus schauinslandi. Taxonomy (NCBI): domain Eukaryota; kingdom Metazoa; phylum Chordata; class Mammalia; order Carnivora; family Phocidae; genus Neomonachus; species Neomonachus schauinslandi. Next base: position 3,499 of record NW_025411209.1, on the reverse strand, counting down.
TTTTGTGTTTGCTAATTCCTTTAGTTTTTGTTTGTCCTGGAAGCTTTTTACCTCTCCTCTATTTACAATGGCAGCTTAGGTGGATATAGTATTCTTGGCTGCATATTTTTCTCATTTAGTGCTCTGAATATATCATGCCTGTCCTTTCTGGCCTGCCAGCTCTCTATGGATAGGTCTCTTGCCAATCTAATGTTTCAACCATTGCAGGTTACAGATCTCTTCTCCCCAGCTGCTTTCAGGATTTTCTCTTTTTCTCTGAGACTCCTAAGTTTTACTATTAGATGTCAGGGTGTTGACTTATTTTTATTGATTTTGAGAGGGGTTCTCTGTGCCTCCTGGATTTTGATGTCTTTTTCCTTCCCCATATTAGGGAAGTTCTCTGCTCTAATTTGCCCCTCTCTCTCTTTCTTCTTCTTCTGGGATTCCAATTATTCTAATATTGTTTTATCTTATGGTATCACTTATCTCTCGAATTCTGCCCTCGTGATCCAATAGTTGTTTATCTTTTTCTCAGCTTCTTTATTTTCCAACATTTGTTCTTCTATATCACTAATTCTCTCTTCTGCCTCATTTATCCTAGCAGTTAGAGCCTCCATTTTTGATTGCACCTCATTAACAGCCTTTTTGATTTTGACTTGGTTAGATTTTAGTTCTTTTATTTCTCCAGAATGGGTTTCTCTAATATCTTCCATGTTTTTTTCAAGCACAGCTAGTATCTTGAAAATCATCATTCTGAACTCTAGTTCTGACGTCATACTAATGTCCGTATTGATTAGGTCCCTGGCAGTCGGAACTGTCTCTTGTTCTTTTTGTTGAGGTGATTTTTTCCATCTTGTCATTTTGTCCAGAGGAGAATAGATGAATGAGAGAACAAAATGCTAACGGGGTAACAATGTCCCCAGAAAATATACACTGAACAGATCAGAAAAGACCTGAAACCAGGGGAAAAGAAAGGGAAAGGAAAAAAAAAAGAAAAAGAAAAAGATAAAAATAAACAAAAACAAAACAAAACAAAAACAGAATATGATCAAATATGATTAGGATGGTGCATAGATCAGTGCCACACATTACATTTTGGGAGTGTTTTGCTCTGTTAGAAGAAAGTGCCACCCAAAATTTTAATGAAAGAAAAACTTATATATATACAAAAATAAGGATTAATACTATGAAGGGATGGGTTATGAGTGTAAAGATGAAAGTTATAAAAGATTTTATAAGAGGAATTGATAAGATAAGAAGTTGGTTGAAAAAAAGAAAGAAGAGGATTTAAAAAAAAGGGGGGAGAGAATGTGATCAGGCAGCAGACTAGAACAAAGCCATACACTAGAGATTTAGGGTATATTTTGGTCTGTTAGAAGAAACTGTATCTCAAAATTTTGAAGAGAGAACAACTTATATATATACCAAAAATAAGGGTAACTACTATGAAGGGATAGAATATGACTCTAAAAAAAAAAAAAAAAAAATTTGTTTTTAAAAAGGGATTGAAAGGATGTTGTTTGGAAAAAGGAAAAAGAAAAATTTTTTTAAAAAGACAGTTAAAAAATTAACTTTGAAAGGCTAAAGAATCATAGTAAGAAAGTCATGAATTCTATCTGCAGTATTCCCCTAGCGCTGGAATTCTGCTGTTCTCATTGATCAGTAAACTTGGTCTTGGCTGGCTGTTCTCGCTGATCTTCTGGGGGAGGGGCCTGTTGCCATGGTTCCCAAATGTCTTTGCTGGTGGTGGAAGTGCCCCGCCTTTGCCAGTCTGGGATAAGTAATCTGCTCGAGTTTGCTCTCTGGTAGCATTTGTTTCCTGCAAGCTTCCTGTAGAGCCTGGGAGGACAAGAGTGAAAATGGTGGCCTCCCAATCTCTGCCCCAAAGGAGCCGAGAACTCCGGGCCCCACTCCTCAGTGAGCCCCCAGAGAAAAGCGGTCAATCACTCCCTTCTCCCCGGTCTGGGTGCACACTGTGCTCACCCGGCCTGTGACCGAGCATTTCTCTGGCACCCGACCCCATGTGGAGGCTCCAAACCCAGCAGATCCATGCGGTGTGCTCCCGTGCCGCTCCTCCCAGGGAAGGAAGGGGAGTCTCCCTGGATCTGCCAGTTGTTGGGTCCCTGCTGGAGAAGCAATGGCCCGACTGTGCTGCGGATCATGGTTCGTGGCAACCCCGAGCTGAGAGCCCAATCCTCAGCTCCATCTCTGCAGCTGGCTTCCCCGCTCTGATACCTGGGAGCTCTGCTGCACTCAGGCATCCCCGGTCTTTCTGTGACCCTGAGGGTCCTGAAACCATACTGTGCCAGCGAGGGTTCCATCCCCTGCTTAGGCACTGGAGCTATGTCCCTCAGTGGAGCAGACTTTTAAAAGTTCTGATTTTGTGCTCCAAGGCTCTATCACTTGCCAGAAGCGGCCAATGGAGGCCCCCTCCCCCGCCATCTATCCTCCCAAATATCGCCTCAGATTCACTTCTCCACACAGCCTACCTTCCAGAAAGTGGTTGCTTTTCTGTTCAGAGAGTTGTTGCTATTCCTTTCTTCGATCTCCTGTTGAGTTTGTGGGTGTTCAGAATGGTTTGATCCCTATCCAGCTGAATTTCTGGGACCAGACAAAATCCAGGTCTCCTACTCCTCCACCATCTTTCTCCGCCCCTCCCTTCTGTGTCTGTTTTTATGACAGTACCATACTATTTTGATTACTAAACCTTTTGATATATTTTGAAGATTGGAATCGTGCTGCCTCCCATTTTCTTTTTTTTTTTTTTCTTCTCAGTATTGCTTTGGCTATTAGGGATGTTTTCTGGTTCCATACAAATTTTAGGATTGCTTGTTCTAGCTCTGTGAAAAGTGCTGTTGGTATTTTGATAGGGATTGCATTAAATGTGTGGATTGCTTTGGGTACTATAGACATTTTCACATTCTGTTCTTCCAACCCATGAGCATGAAAATCTTTCCATTTCTTCCTGTCATCTTCAATTTATTTCATCCCTATTTTGTAGTTTTCAGAGTACAGGTCTTTCACTTCTTTGGTTAGGTTTATTCTTACATATCTTATTATTTTGAGTGTAATGGCAAACAGCATTGTTTTCTAATTTTTTCTTTCTCCTGCATCATTTGTAGTGTACACAAATGCAACAGAGTTCTGCACGTTGATATTATACCCTGGAACTTTACTGAATCCATTGATCAGTTCTAGTAGATTTTTGCTGGGATTGTCAGGGTTTTCTGTATAGAGAATCATGTCATCTGCAACGGAAGAGCCTGCAGGTAGGGTGCATCCAGGGCACCCTGAGCCTCAGGCTGGCTGGCCGTGGGGAATGCAGGAGTAACTTGTGCCCAGAGCCCCTCAGCATCACATGGGGACCATGCACAACACAGCCTCTCGCTTGTCTTGCAGGTGGACTTGGAGGCCATTGGGGAAGCGGCTTAGCCAGCCAAGATGGCTGTGAGGACACTGCAGACATAGGATGAGGCTGGAGAAGTCTCTGTCCTGTCGAAAGCTGTCATGTCTCCACATC
>NW_025411208.1:0-5133 GCF_002201575.2 Neomonachus schauinslandi | reverse complement strand
AAATGTGGATAGAACTAGAGGGTATTATGCTAAGTGAAATAAATCAAAGACAAATATCATATGATTTCTCTCATATGTGCAATTTAAGAAACAAGGGATGACAATAGAGGAAGGGAAGAGCAAATAAAATAAGATGAAAACAGAGAGGGATGCAAAACATAAGAGACTCTTAATTGTAGGGATCAAACTGAGGGTTGCTGGAGGGGAGGTGGCTGGGACATGGGTTGATTGGTTGATGGGCATTAAGGATGGTATTTGATGGAATGAGCAGTGGGTGTTCTATGCAACTGATGCATCCCTAAATTTAGCCTCTGAAACTAAAAAAAAAAAAAAAATGCAATGTGTTCCTGAACCTTCTGTATTTGTTCCCACCTGGCACACAGCAAGCTTCCACTGAGTACTTGTTGAAAGAATGAGCTCAGATGGAGCTGTCTCCTCCCAGAGCAGATACATAGGATCTGGAACTTAGGGGAGAGAAGAGTGAAGAGCAGAGAGGTGTTCCTGTTATGGGATGAACATGTCACGGGGATGAAAGGCACAGCATAGGGAATATGGTCAATGATATTTTAATTGTATCTCTGGTAATGAACATAACTACACTTGTGGTGAGTGTAGCATAAGGCAAAAACTTGCCCAATCACTATGATGTCCACCTGAAGCTAACATGATATTTCGTGTCAGCTATGCTTCAATTAAAAAAAAAAAATGAGTCTGAAAGTATATATATAAAACAGAATTGAGTTTGTCTGGGAGTGACAGAAACCCAAATGCAATCCAGCTGGAATTAGCCTCACTCAGCCTGTCTAAGGGCTGAAGGTAACTCTGGTCTCTTGGGGACACTCCTCTCTCCACTTCTGCATAACTTACTTCCAGTTCCCTTCTTTGCTGATTTCTGCTTCAGCTTCCTTTGCCAGCTTTTTCCTGTGTGCCCCTTTGCTTGGAGTTCATGCTCTTCTCCTCAGGATCCTCATGGGGAGGACCATCTATCCCCTGGCTTCAGAGAGCACCTCTCTGGAGGCCCTTGAGGATTCTTTTGTGGGTAAGTGTATAAAGTGCATTTCATGGATAGGATCAATAACTGGCTATGTGTGGATTTTAGTTTTGATCCATGAGTGTACAGCATGGAAGAGCCTTGCCTCTGGAGCTATAATCACTAAAGGCTGACCTGTTTCTTGAGGATAAAGCTCATTCCCTGTTTCAATCTTATGTGCCTCTAATTCATAAATATGTACCGGGGTGACGTATCCTATCTCTGTGGTATATTTATGAACTCTGTAATTCCTAGCTTTCCTACAAAGTTTGTTTTGTGCTCTCCCACAGTGGTGCTGCTGGAACACGATTGGGCTGCTAAGGCAAAGAAGCATTTCTAACTTGTAGTATCAGAGACAGCAAGCTTTGAAGGGTTGGGACGATGTGGTGATCTTTGTGTGACCTCACGAAGCACATGAAAACCCACGTTCTGAGTCTTGTGCATCTTCTTCCAAGTGGAATTTCTCCCGCATGTTGGCTTCCTGGACCAAGTCCTGAGCCAGCTGCTGCCAAGGAGGAGGAAGACCAGGATCTGCAGGTACTTCCAGGTGCTTCATTGGCATAGGGGAGTGGGGGTACCAGGGTGTGGACTGCGACCCTGCGGTGTGCGGGCATAGTGCGGGACCTGGGGGTGCAGGCAGGGACTCCAGGCTAGGCAAGCAGGGAGGTGGTTGTTAGGCTGAAAGGTAGCCCTCATTCATTCACCTCTGGATGGATACCTGGGTTGTTTCCATACCTTGGCTATTGGGAGTCCTGCTACAAGAAACATAGAGGTGCTTTAGCTTCACACCGAGGGCACCCAGGCTGTTGAGCTGAAGCTGAATTGGGTACGATTGACGTCACAGGGCTCTCTGTGCAGAGGGTGGCTGGAGTGGAGATGGATCGGGAGCTGAGTTTTTCTGGGGTGCTCTGCACAGGGGGTACCCTGGTAAAACAGCTGCAGCTGAGGTGGGTGTGGGCTGGAGTGTCCCAGTGCTCTCTGCAGGGAAGGCACTTTGGGATGGTAGCTATAGCAGAAGTGAATTCAGGATTGGGGGGCTTCTCTGTGCACAGGATCTCCTAGAAAGATGGCTGAAGCTCAGTGGGCGAAAGCTGGGGTGTCCCGGGGTCTTCAGCCCTACGAGAGTCTCGACAGCATTTGGGCTGGGTGGTCCTGTGCTTTCCACATAGGGGGCTCCTTGGCAGGGCTCCTGGAGCTGAAGCAGTAGTGACCCGGGAGGTCCCGTAGCCCTCCTTGCAGGGGTGCCCTAGGAAGCCGAGTCGTGTAGGCCTGGAGTGTTCTGGGATGCCGAGCACCTGTGTCCCCTCAGTGTGAGGTCTCGTGCTGTGTTGAATGCTGACCAGGGTGTCCCAGTGTGTGCCAGCTGGGTTTGCCTTGTTGGCACAGCTGGGTCTAGAGTGGGCCGGGGACCCAGGGCTCAGCATGGTAGTACCCTGGCTGGGGTGCTCAGACCCTGCTTCTGTCCATGTTCTCAAGGTGGAGTGGAATGTGACCATGGTGTTTGCCAGGACCTTGGCAGAGAAAGACATCCAGCACTCTCCCTCCCCATTTCGGGGAGCTTTTGGGGTGGATCTTTTACATTCTAGTTGCTCATTAAAATGCAGCGTCATTTCTGTGCCCCAGGCAGACAAATCAGCTTACGGGCCCCAGAGCTATCTCTCCCCACTGCAGTTGGCAGGCTGCTAGGCTGGGGTCTTCTGCTACGATGTCTCTGTTTCTCTCCTGTTGTGCAGAAGCTGTTCCGACTGCCCTCAGTTGTTCTTCGGGAGGATCTGCTCTATACATAGGTGGATATTGGTGTATCTGGAGGAGGTGAGTTCAGTTCTCACCTTAGGTCAACTGAGTTAGGTCCCCAACTTGGACTCCTATCTTTGTAAACTTGCTCGAGTTATTTCACTTCTCAGTGGCTCCATTTCCTGACTGTAGAATAGAATTTTTTTTCTATCAGGATCCAATAGCCTTACTTGTCTAAGTTGCCTGGCACTCTGTAGGTAGTCATTAAATGTTTCTCCTTCCTCTCCTCCGACGGTGCTTTCCAAAACCAATGTCCCTTGAGTTGGCAGACAAAATGCACCTCCCACCCTCAATGTCTGAAATTTCTGAGCAGAGTTGGGAAGAACCACCCTGCTCCTGGGCTTCGCACCTCCCAGGTCACTCTGGCAACTTGCTTGCCACTTGCTTGTTTTCTCTCCACCTACTCAGCTGAGAGGTGAAAGGGCCTGGCTCAAGCCTCCTCCATAAATCCTCCTCCTTGGGGGGAAGTTAACCTCAGAATTCATCAAGTTTCATGAATACCTTAGCAGCCAAGGGAAATACTGGACCACTGGACAGTCTTCCCAGGGGTCTTAGATATCCATTGCTAATGGTTGGAAATTGCAGAAAATTTCAGTGCAGGGCCTAGGAGCGTCTCAGTGGTTGAGTAGTGCAGTTTTAACAAAGTTATAACTGTGGATTATGAGCACCACATCCTGAGGAACGTTTCTATCAATCATTTAGCAGGAGTCAAACATGAAATGGAAAGAGTGGAAGGTTATAATCGTTGCTGAGTGCCCTGAGTGCAAGCTTCAATCAGGCAATTGATATAGGACCTTTCTGTGAACCTGGTAATAATTCCAAACTGCCCATGCTCTTGTTTATCCCTATTTTGCAGATGAGAAAAGTGACATTGGTTGGACTTACCTTAACATGCCAGGGTGTTTCAGCTTGGTGCAGGAAAGGAGGCTATGGATCTTGATGGGTCTGGGTTCAGCTCACAACCCCATCTCCTCCCAGCTGTGTGACATTTAGTACATTCCTGAACCTCAGTGCCCACCTCATTAATGTGTTTGAAGATTGAAATGACATAGGAAACTTAAAACCTTTAGCAGGCTTTCTAGCACACAGTAAGCACTCAAGAAATACTGTCTGTTCTTAATTTTACTATTCTTGATGTTCCTGCCCCCAAATCCTGAGCTACATATGAGGGTGCTTGCATTCAAACCTAAATCCTTCTGGATCCAAAATGAAAAGAATTAGAGCTATAACCAGGTTTAGAAAAAACTGGTCATACTCTTTTCTTCAAACATCTTGGCTTCATTTACTAATGCCAGACGTTGTCCTGGGCACTGGAAACAGAATAAAGATCATTCTGGAAAGTAAAGTACACTGTATTATCTGTCCCCATGTTTTCACCTTCCCTTCCTGGTCACAGCCCTCCGGATGGACCAAATTTACTTTTCTCTCTGAATGGGCTTGGCTGCTTGACTTGCTTTGGCCAATGGAATGTGAAAGTGCTTGTTGTAAACAGAGACTTTAAGTGGCCCACGTTTGGAGCCACGTTTTGCCACAAAGGCTGTGAGTCCTCGGGTTAGAGATGGTCTATGTAGAAAGACCTGTGTGTAGACACTCTGCTTCGCTTTTCCTTTCTATCGGATTGGCACCCTCCTCAGCAGCTGGCCTTGAGCTCTAGAGCAGCCAGTGTGTGTGAACAGTGTTTACCAGGATGGGCAGGTTGTGCTGTCAGCTCCCTAGGGTTCACAGACTCTTTCTAGAGCCATGGAGACCCCTGCCCACCATCTGGAGAAGGCAGTGACTAGTGTGGGGCAGTGGTGACTATGATCCTGAGCTGTGCATCACAGACATCCTGAAAGTCTTCTTTTGCATTCCAACAAAACTATTTATTTAAAGCTGACCGACATCCTGAAGCTCATGCAACCCCCACTCCAGGAGGTGACCCACACACCAGCCCATGTGCCTTTCCATGTCCTCAGCATAGGACTCCTCTGAGCTCAGGGCCTGGGTCTCCTCCCAGCGTGGAGGTTCCTCAAAAATGAATATAGAGCTACCCTACATCCCAGGATCACAATAGTAGGTGTTCATCCAAATGATACAAACAGTGATTCAAAGGGGCACTTGCACCCCCTGAATGTTTATAGCAGAGATGTCCACAATAGCTAAACTATGGGAAGAGCCCAGGTGTCCATTGACAGACAAATGGATAAAGAAGATCTGCTATATATACACATTGGAGTACTACTCAGCCATCAAAAATGAAGAAATCTTGCCATTTGCAACCAAGGGGATGGAACTAGAGGTTTTTATGCTAAGTGAAATAAGTCAATCAG
>NW_025411207.1:0-5133 GCF_002201575.2 Neomonachus schauinslandi | reverse complement strand
TTTTAAGCCGAAGCAATACTGTTAAAACAAAGGTATAGTCCCCCAGGGAGGCTTATTTGCAGTGGGAATGTGAGTGTTGCGCTACCTTCTTACAGAATTCTTTCCTGATTCTCTAGCTGAAAGGAGTTTCTTTTCTTTCTGAACTCCTTAGCAATTTCTCTAGGACCTTCCCGATTGCATTAAATTGCTCCTTCATTGATCTCACCTCCCTTAGGGGTGTTTCAGCCTCTCTAAGGGTAAGAACATTGTCTTATTCACCTTTGTAACACCAGCATCTAGCTCAGTGATTTTTCATTCTCTAGACTTTTGATAACATTTCAGACTAAGTGTTAAGAAGAAACATATCAGGGGTGCTGGGTGGCTCAGTTGGTTCATCACCCAACTCTTGATTTCCACTCAGGTCATGATCTCAGGGATGTGAGACTGAGCCCTGTGTTGGGGCATGGAGCCTGCTTACGGCTCTTTCTCCCTCTCCATCTGCCCCTGCCCTCCACTGATGCTCTCTCTCTCTCTCTCAAAACCAAAACCAAAACCAAAACCAAAACCAAAACCAAAACCAAAAACCATGTCATTGCTATTTGCCCAAATAGTGGTTTTAAAAAGCTATTGTTGGGCGCCTGGGTGGCTCAGTTGGTTGAGCAACTGCCTTCAGCTCAGGTCATGATCCTGGAGTCCCGAGATCGAGTGCCGCATCGGGCTCCGCAGGGAGCCTGCTTCTCCCTCTGACCCTCCCCCCTCTCATGTGCTCTCTCTCTCCTCTCATCCTCTCTCTCAAATAAATAAATAAAATCTTTGGAAAAAAATAAAAAATAACAAAATAAAAATGTATTGTTTTACAGGTGCCTGGGTGGCTCAGTCAGTTAAGCATCTACCTTCAGCTCAGGTCATGATCTCTGGGTCCTGGAATCGAGCCCCATGTTGCACTCCCTGCCTGCTTCTCCCTCTCCCTCTCCCTCTGCCCTCCCCCCCCCGCCCCGCTCATGCACATGCTCTCTCTCTCAAATAAAGAAATAAAATCTTTAAAAAAAAAGTATTATTTTACATGTGGTTAAGAGTATGGACTGTGGAGCTGGGGTCAAGATGGCAGCATGGAAGGGTCCTGAACTCACCTCCTCCCATGAATACAATTCTACAGCTACATAAGGAATAATTACCATTGAAAAGAACCTGAAACCTAGCTGAACAGTGTCTCCACAACAAAGGATAAAAGGGCCACATGGAGATAGGTAGGAGAGGCAGAGACATGGGCTCACAAGAAACCCTACCACAGGTGTGGTGACCCATAGTCAGGAGGATCTCATAATACAGAGGATGTCCCTGAGGAGTGAGGGATTTGTGACCCACATCAGGTACCCAGTTCTTGGGCCCTATACCAAAAAGATGAGCCTTTGAAGCATCTGGCCTTATAAAAAAAATAGGGCTTACTTCCTGAAGAACCACAGGGCTTTAAGGAAAAGAAAATCTGCTCTAAATGGGCTCACATACAAATGTACACTCACCTGGGACCCAGCCCCAAAGTAAGAATTTGAAAGGTGCCCAGACCATATGCAAAGGAGACTCATTTGTTAATCTTAAAGCGTCTACCAGAGAGGCAGGAACTCGTAGGGACTCTCTATAGGGACGAAGGTGCTGGCAAGCACCATTTTTTGCATTCTCCTGTCTTGTGGGTGCCAGTGCTTCTGGGCACCATTTTTTGCAACCCCCACACTCCCAGCCCACTAACTCCGGTGGGAGGACCTTACTTGGCACATCCCAGCTGAAGCTGGCCATCCCAGCTAGGCTGACTGCACACCCTGTCCCCGTGCACCACAGCGTGGCCTGTTCTGCCACAGCCAGCAGGCACATGCAGCCCACACAGGAGATGCCTCTTGGGCACCTGGCTCTGGTGGCCAGGAAGGATTGCAGGGTCTGAAATAAAGAGATAGTGCTTGACAGGCTATCTTCCCCAGGGCACTGCACAAACAGCAGACTGAAACATGCCCCCCGGTCTTTGTGGAAAAGGCCTCTTTTCTTGTCCTGGGGCTTTAGTCTGAGGAGCAGGCTTCAGGTGTGTCACACAACTAGAAGTTACAGAGGAGCTCCCAGGGAACATGAGTAGGAAGATACCATATTAACATCCTCCCTTGGCCTTGCCACAGTTTGCTGATACATCCCAGAAAGGAGCTTATACATAGCTATAAAGCCACAATTTTTGATGCTGTTGCCCAGAGGACACCCCTAGAGCTCCTGTTCTGGAAGTCATCAGGGTTTACAACTGTGGACTCACAAGACTGTATATATTCACATACTTTAAAAGCTGCTGCCTGAGGATCTGGCTTACAATTAGTCTGAAACTAGGTGCCACCTGAGATCCCTCCTTTTGGAACAGTGACAGGTCTTAGCACACCCTCAACAACCAGGATCTATCAAGAGCAATCAAGTTACTCGACAATTACAAAGGTCGAAGAAATAATCAAAAGCCAGAGCAAGGTTGAAAGATAACTTTCATCTTCTACACAGCCACTCCTTCAAGACTGGGAGAAATTGCTGGTTCACCTGATACATAGAAACAAACACAGAAAGTTAAGCAAATCAGGGGACAGAGGACTATGTTCCAAATGAAAGAACAAGAGAAAAGGTCAGATATAGACCTTAATGAAATGGAGATAAGTAAACTACCTGATAAAGAGTTGACAGTAACGGTCATAAAGATGTTCACCGAACTTGGGGGGAAGAATGGATGAACACAGTGAGAATTTCAGTAAAGAGATAGAAAACATGAGAAACATGAGTATTAAACAAGTCACAGAGCTGAAAAATACGATAGCTGAGCTGAAAAAATACACTAGATGGGCTCAAGAGCAGACTGGACAAAGAAGAAGAATGGATCAGTGACCTGAAGATAGGGCAATGGAAACCACCCAAACAGGGCAGTGAAAAGAAAAAAAGAATTTTCAAAAGTAAAGCTAGATTAAGGGAACTATGGGGCAACATCAATCTTAATAACATTCACATTATAAGGATTCCAGAAGAAAAAGAGAGAGAGAGAAAAGAGTGGAAAATTTATTTGAAGGAATAATGGCTGAAAGCTTCCCTAACCTGGGAAACAGACACCCAGCTCCAGGAATCATAGAGAGTTCCAAATTAGATGAACCTAAAGAGATCCATACCAAGGCACCTAATTAAAATATCAAAAGTTAAAGAGAGGGTATTAAAAAACAGTAAGAGAAAAACAATTTGTTACATGCAAGGAAACCCCATAAGACTGTCAGCTATTTTTCGAGCCCAAACTTTGCAGGGCAGAAGGGAGTGGCATGATATATTCAAAATGCTGAAAGGGAAGAAATTCCAACCTGTGAAGGTTATCATTCAGAATTGAAGGAAAGATAAAGAGTTTTCCAGACTGTTATATATATATGTAGGATGTTGTATGTGAAACTCATTTTAATCACAAAGCAAAAATCTATTAAATGTGTATGTGCCCAATATAGGAACACCTAAATATAGAAAGCAAATATTAACAGACCTAAAAAGAAATTGACAGCAAACAATAATAGTAGAGGATTCTTTTTTTAAAGATTTCCTATATTGATTTGAGAGAGTGGGAGTAGAGCAAGAGAGAGAGCACGAGTGGGGGTAAAGGGCAGAGGGAGAAGGAGAAGCAGACTCTCCGCTGGGCAGGGAGCCCAGTGCAGGGCTTGATCCCAGGACCCTGAGATCATCACCTGAGCCAAAGGCAGATGCTTAACCGACTGAGCCACTCAGGTGCCCCAGTAGTAGACGATTCTAATACCTCTCTTATATCAATGGATAGGTCATCCATACAGAAAATCAATAAGGAAACTTTGGCCTTCAATGACATTTTGAGCCAGATGGACTTATTTGACACAGAGAAAATTCCATCCAAAAGCAGCAGAATATACATTCTTCTCTAGAGCACATGGGAAATTTTCCCAGGAGAGATCATATGTTAGGCCAAAAAAACAAGTCTCAATAAAATTAAAAGATTGAAATCCTATCAAGAATTTTTTTCTGACCACAATGGTATGAAACATGAAATCGATTATGGAAGAAAACGAAAAATCACAAATATGTGGAGATTAAGCAACATGCTACTGAACAAGAATTGGATCAATGAAGGAATCGAAGGAGAAATCAAAAAAATATCTAGTGACAAAAGAAAATGGAAATGCAATAGTCCAAAATCTATGGGATGGAGCAAAAGTGCTTTAAGAGGGAAGCTTATAGCAATACAGGCCTACCTCAAGAAACAAGAAAAATCTCAAATAAAGAATCTAACCATACATCTAAATGAACTAGAAAATTAAGAACAAAAAAAGTCTAAAAGTAATAGGAGGAAGGAAATGTTAATCAGAATGGAAATAAATGAAATACAGACTAAAAAGACCATTGAAAAGATTAATGAAACTAGGAGCTGGTTCATTGAAAATATAAACAAAATTGACAAACCTTTAGCTAGACTCACCAAGAAAAAAAAACAGTGGGCTCAAATAAATAATGTCATAAATGAAGGAGAAGAGGTTACAACTGATATCATAGAAAGGATCCTAAGAGACTACTAGAAAAAATTAGGCACCAAGAAACTGGACAACCTAGAAAAAATGGATACATTTCTAGAAACACATAATCTTCCAAGACTGAATCACCAAGATAGGATATCTGAACTTACCAATTAATATCAAGGAGATGGAATCAGTAATCAGAAACCTCATAAGAAACAGAAGTCCAGGACAAGATGGCTTCACTGGTGAATTCTACCAAATATGCAAAGAAGATTTAGTACCTATCCTTCTCAAACTCTTCTCAAATATTGAAGAGGAAGGAATGCTTCTGAACTTATTTTATGAGGCCAGCATTCCTCTGGTACCAAAACCAGATGAGGATACCACAAAAAAGAAAATTACAGGCCAACATCCCTGATAAACATAGGTGCAATAATCCTCAACAAAACATTAGCAAACCAAATTCAACAATATGTGAAGAGGATCATTTGCTATGACCAACTGGGATTTATTCCAGGGATACAAGGATGGTTCAACATCCACAAATCAATAAACATGATACACCCCATTAACAAAATGAAGGAAAAAAATCATGTCATCATATATATATATATATAAAGTCCTGAAGACT
>NW_025411206.1:0-5134 GCF_002201575.2 Neomonachus schauinslandi | reverse complement strand
GGGGCCTGCCGTGCTGTTACTCAGGCAACCCTGTTTGGGCGGAGTTGCCCTGCACCCCTGTAGTGGGGGATGGGCTCAGTGAGAATCAGTCTTTGGGGCTTTTGTTCTCTGTCGACTTTCCCTGGCAGCTTTCCGTGTCTCTTCCGGGAATCAGTGCAGAAGAGACCGTTTCCAACCTTCTGCCTCAGAGCGGAGAGACCTCAGTCTGTTGTTTAGTGAGCTCTCCAGTCCACACCGTCTCCGTTTCTGTCCGTGCTGCTATAAACTGCAGTGTCCTGGGTTGTGCGCCCCTCCGCAGCGCTCCCAGTCCTACCTACAGGTCGGGGCGCGTCTCTGCCCTTTGTGCTTCTAAAACCACCAGCTGCTCCCAGTTCGCGCACGCGTGACTCTGCCGCTCCGGGTTTCCGTCCCGGGGACTGCATTTCGCGTGCGGGCAACTCTGCCGCTCCGGGTTTCCACCCCGGGGGTTGCAGTTCACCGGGGCGACCCCGGCGCACCAGGTTTCTGTCTCGGAGGCTGCAGTTCGCATGCGCGCAACTCTGTCGTTCCGGGTTTCTGTCCGGGTGGCTGCAGTTCGCGTGCGTGCAACCCCGCTGCTCTGGTTTTCCACCCTGGGGGTTGCCCTATGGTCCTTTCCCGACACTACCGGTCTGCAAGTCTGTGCCCCGATCGCAGCGCGCGAGGCTGTCACTCACCGGCGGTGTAGGATCCCCACATCCAGGCACCCTCCCACTTCTGTTTATCCTCTGATATCTGCCCGCAGAATCACGGCTCCCCGCTTTGTACCTCAAAACCAACCGCCTGCGATATTCTGTTTGTAGAGATCCAGATCCTCTTACATCTCAGGCTGGTTTCATGGGTGCTCAGAGTGGTCTGGTGGATATCCAGCTCAATTCTGGGGACCAGTTGAAATAGGGTCCCCTACTACTCCGCCATCTTTCCCCCCACCCTTTTATTTGACTTTTCATGCCCTGAGAGCAAGAGTGTAGTTTCTTTCTGTTAGCGGGATGGCAGCGTGCTTTCTGGTGTGAGCCTCTTTCCGTCTGTGTTTAGTCATTATTTTTTGTCTGTCCTGATAGCATTGGCTGAGTCTGGAAGATGTTGAATAGGTACTGAATAGGAGGATGTTGAATAGGTACTACAAAGAGGGGAAGGCTTCTGGGTGAAGGTAGTGATTTGTTTAAATGTACTTAGTGATGGTGGCAGATGGAGGGTGGTTTCAGGGGAAGATGAGCATCATTTCTGACATGGTGCACCTAGTTATGAGGCCATGATGTAACAGGTGCCAAGTTGTGCTATCTATATAATTTTCATAAATGGTCTGCATTAGGGGTCCAACTTTATTCTTTTTGTATGCACATCTAGTTGTTCCAGCACCACTTGATGAAACGTCTGTTCTTCTTCTTTCAGTGTTCTTGGGACTTTTGTCAAAAATAAGTAACTATGGATACATGGTTTATCACTTGATGCTTATTCTGTTAATGATCTGTGTGTCTGTCCTTATGTCAGCACTACATTACTTTGATGACTGCTACTTAGTAAAGTAAATCTAGACATTGGAATTATGAATCCTCTGCTTATTTTTTCCCAGTATTCTCTTAGCTAGAACTCCTTGATTTTCCATATGAATTTTAATATGAGATTGTCAGTTTCCAAAATGAGCCAGTTAGAAATTTGATAGAGATCATGGTGAAACTAAAGCTTAATTAGGGGACTATTTATGAATGTGAGTTTCAGGACAGAGAGGGAATGAGAGATGTCTAGAATCATTGACAGAACCTGGGTAGTCAGGAAAGCAAGTTGATAAGAAAGTCCATTTTTGACTGAATTTAAGGTGATGAGGGACACCCAATTCATATGTCCAGTAGGCCAGTAGAATTCTGTAATAGGGGTCTGGAAGAGAGCTGGAACTGGGGAAACAGCATTGGAGCATTGAGAGTCCGTGAGATCTCTGACAGAGCAAAAAGGGACGCTCTGAGGCCGGAGCACCTGCAGTGTCCATAATGAGGAGCCAAGAGAAGGAAGGGAAATCAGGAATGAGGGGCCAGAAATGTGAGGGGCAGATCAGGCTGGGCTGATGCTAGGGAAGCCATAGGGAAAGAAAGTGGGCAGAAGTATAGCTTCCTTCAGAGAGTTTGAAGCGAGTGAGGGCTGGGAGGAATGGCCAGTTCTCAGTTGGACCAGGGAACCCTCTGCACCCTCAGAATAACATCTGCATGGAAAATTCACAGCATAGTCAGAATAACGCCTGTATGGAAGGGGGATGAGAGGCAGTGTGTGGAGCTGCCTGGGTTCTCTTGAACCCACTCACTGGGATACAGATCTTACTGGAGCCAAGGCAGGGCTTCTTCTCATAGCTCTCTTTCCTCCCTCAGGTCAGTGTGCTTCTCAGGTGCCTACCCTTTCCGAAGCTGGGAAGTCAGGAGACCAGGCAGTGGCAACTGTGCTTCGGATGGTCAGGCCCCAGGTGAGCTGGACTCTGTCTTCCCTGAGTTCCCAAGTCTGTGGCCTGGGAATAGCTAGCGCTCATCTCCAGGGCTCTGGCCAATTCTGAGATTAATCCTGCGGTTTCCCTGCCTAATTGCTTCCTCTGGAATTGGGCCCTGCCTGCTGAGTTCATGGATTCTGTCTGGCCCTGAACTTGTCCTTTTAGATGTGTCATCCCAGCTTCTCTCCCTCCCTCACCCCTTTCCCCAACAGGGCCCGACCTGGGCTCTTGGTACCCTGATGTGTCTGCCCTTCAGGCCGGGAATATCCCTGAGCAATAGAAGCTTGTCATTCCAGGGATCTGCAGCGTACCAGTTCCTGTCTGTGGACTATACTGAGAGGAAGTGGAAAGGTCCGGCCCTCAGTCAGAGAGCCGTGTACCGGAGCATCGTGCCGGAAAATTATTGCAGCATGGCCTCATTGGGTAATGATTCTGTTCCCCAGTAATACAGTCTGCATTCTTTTCTTTACATTTTCTTTGCTATGTTCTTTTTTTTGGTCAACTTTTTTATTACGAAAAGTTGCAAACATGAGATAAAGTAGAGAGAATACTCTAATGAACCTCTCTGCGCCCATCACTCAGCCTTAAGTTATCAACATTGTCTTTACTTCATTATTAATTGACCTAGGGTGGTTTGGTTAGAGTTTGTAGTTGTAAGGAATAGGGAGCCACTCACATTATTGTAAGTACTGAGCTGTGTTACTTACAATAAGGCTGAAGGAATGGAAACCCTGATCAAACCCACCAGCTAGACCATCCTTTGGGAAACAGGGCCCTCAGCAACAACAGCAAATAATTTTTATGCCAGGGAATGTAATGCTACTGCTCCCCGCATATCTGTTTTGTCCTCCCACTGCTACCCATTTTCTTCATTCTGTATCTTTTGTCCCCTCATAGTTGCTTCTTTATTAGACTATCCGGTCCCACGTACTTTCTGCATGCTGTGGCTCCTAATGGCTTGGCTTCTCCATGCCTCATTTCAGTTTAGAGCTCCTTCTTGTTTTAGTTTTCTTTATTTTGCCCTATTTCCAGCTCACATTTTACTTAGAGAGGGACTCCAAGGGTGGCTCAGCCTTTAAGTATCATCTCTGTTTGGGCAGAACTTTGCCCCTGGCCACAGCAGAGGTGTAGCATACAGAGAAGCTACACTTGGGCCTGGTGCCCTGGTCTAGTCAGTCGTGGTCTGAGATGTATTGAGACCAGTTACTTGGCACAAAGCATGGCTGCCTCAGCTTCCCCTTCGGGAAGGACTGAGGCAGGACAGCTTCCTGGAAAGGGGAGTTTTCAGGGCAGGTTCCCTGGTTGGCAAGTCTAGCACAGTAGCCAACTCTAGAGAGGGTGGGTGGGCTTAGGAGTCCAGGAGCCAGATACCTATATCTTCCCTATATGCTGAAATGCCATATGATGGCCTGTGGCCCTGGTTAAGATACGATTAAAAGGAACCAACAGTTTTGTGTTTTAGACATGACTGATTGCTTGCTACTTCCACCTGTTCCAAATTCAAAAGGAAATACTTAACTGTTCAGTTTCCTAGGATTCCAGATTATCAAGATACCAAAGACATATTTTGATTCCTATTTCAAATTATCGATCCCTTTCTTAGTTTTTATAGGAATGTAGTACTTGCTGTATTGACTTCTACCAGTCTAGTGCACCAGAGACTAGGGGAATCCCCACTTTTACAGCTCTGCTGTCCCTTCCAGTATTTTTCCCCAGCATTTCTGAACCTGTGACTTCTCTGAATCTTGTCACTGTCCTCACATATGAGAATCACTTTTTTGGTACGTTTTTTCCTAACTGTGTTTGCTCATACTGTTTCTCGTATTTGATTTGAGGTATTTGCCTCTCCTTTCTCTCCCCAGTACCTTTACTGGGAACCATGGAACCATACAGTGTCATGGTTGGAAAGGACGTTAGAGTTCATCATTTTACTAAGTGACTTCTGTAAGATCACACCACCTTTACAGTCTGCGCTCTTGCCTTCCAGTTGCTCTTTTTAGTTGGACAATTAACGTGGAGAAATTAAGAGCTTCATGACAGAGCTCTGTCCTGATAGCTCTTCTTCCACCCTCCCCCACTGACTGCCTTTGTCCTCTTTGTCTTTCTGTCCTTGAAGAAAAGCTTGAGCTATTTCCCATCTTTCTCTTGTTCTTAATGTGTCATCTCTTAATGTGTCCCTTAATGTGAAGGTTTTTTCAGGTCCATAGACTCCTGATGATTCTGTTTCAGCAGCAGGACAAGAAACGAATAAGAGTTGTTTTCTTCTTTCTTTTGGCAGCAGGTGAGACTAGGATGCGGCGTTCAGAGTTGCCTGCAAAGCAGGAAGTTTCTAAAGGATCGGCGTCATCTGATGGGACATCAGGAGGCCTCTGTGGAGTAGTTTCTGGGGAACCAGAGACAGGAGCTGCCTGTGAAGGTACTTTAGAGAAGTTGGAAGGGCAGTCCTCAGATGAAGAAGGGAGTGGACTGGAAAGTGATTTCTTCAAAATAACACACGAGGATAAGGATAAATCCACAAAAGATGGATGTGATGAATATAATGAACTTGGGAAACATCCAGATCTGTCCTCTAGTGCTGCAGAACATCAAGGAGTTCTGAAGGGACAGAAATTTTATCAATGTGATGAATGTGGTAAAGCTTTCAAT
>NW_025411205.1:0-5140 GCF_002201575.2 Neomonachus schauinslandi | reverse complement strand
AATTGGGTTTATTAATAGGCACAGCATAGGGAACATAGTCACTGATATTGTAATTCTGTTGTATGGCGACTGATGGTAACTGCACTTGCGGTGAGCATAGCAGCATAATATTTAAGCTTGTGGAATCTCAAGTTCTTGCACCTAAAACTAATGCAACATTACATTTTGACTATACTGAAATAAAATTAAAAATAAATAAAGCCATCTCTTTTTTATTCCCAGTTGATTTTTTATTATTAATTTTTCCATTCTACTATAGTTAATATACAGATCCTATGGTATCTGTTTTCACTGACCGGCTTATTTCACTTAGCATAATACACTCAAGCTCCATCCATGTTGTTGCAAATGGCAAGATCTCGTTATTTTTATGGCTGTATCATATTCCATTTTTGGGGTGTGTGTCTGTGTGTGTGTGTATTATAATATATATTATATATATAAATACATATATATTTATATGGTTTATATGTATGTGCATGTGTGTTTACATACATACCACATCTTATTGATCTACTGATCTACAGATGGACCCTTGGGCTGCTTCCAGAATTCGGCAATTGTCAATAATGCTACTGTAAACATCGGGGTGTATATATCCCTTTCAATTAGTGTTCTTGTATTCTTTGGGTAAATACCCAGGAGTGTGGTTACTTGCTTGTACGGTAGTTGTGTTTTTAACTTTTTGAGGAACCTCCATACTGTTTTCCACAGTGTCTAGACCAGCTTGTTTTCTCATCAATAGTGCAAGAGGGTTCCTTTTTCACATCCTCACAAACACTTGTTCTTTCTTTGTGTTGTTGATTTTAGCCATTGTGACAGGAATGAGGTGGTATCTCATTATAGTTTGATTTGAGTCTCCCTGATGATGATGATATTGAGCATCTTTTCATGTGTCCGTGGGCCAATGGGACGTCTTCTTTGGAAAAATGTTTGTTATGTCTTCGGTCCATTTTTAATTGGATGATTTGTTTATTGGGAGTTGAGCTGTGTAAGTTCTTTATATATTTTGGAAATTAACCCTTTATTGGATAGCTGTTTGCAAATACCTTCTCTGATTCTGGAGGTTGTCTTTAATTTTCATTGATTGTTTCCTTTGCTGTACAGAAGCTTTGCATTTTGAGGTAGTCCCAGTAGTTTATATTTTATTGCCCTTGTTCAGGAGATCTATCTGGAAAAATG
This sequence comes from Neomonachus schauinslandi, assembly GCF_002201575.2. NCBI lineage: Eukaryota > Metazoa > Chordata > Mammalia > Carnivora > Phocidae > Neomonachus > Neomonachus schauinslandi. The sequence continues at coordinate 3,958 of NW_025411205.1, read as the reverse complement.
CTGCTAAGGGCACCTGGATGGCTCAGTCTTTAAGTGTCTGCCTTTGGCTCAAGTCATGATCCCAGGGTCCTGGGATTGAGCCTCACATCGGGCTCCTGGCTCAGCAGGAACCCTGCTTCTCCCTTTCCCACTCCCCCTGCTTGTGTTCCTGTTCTTGTTATCTCTTTCCCTCTCTCTGTCAAATCAATAAAAAAATCTTGAAAAAATAAACTTTTAGAAAAATGTTGCCACAGCTGATGTCAGAGACATTACTGCCTGTGTTTTCTTCTAGCATTTTTATGTTTTCAGGTCTCATATTTAGGTCTTTAATTCATTTTGAATTTATTTTTGTGTATGGCATAAGAAAGTGATCCACTTCATTCTTTCCCATGTAGCTGACCAGTTTTCCCAGCACCATGGTTGAAGAAATGTTCTTTTGCCCACTGGACATTCTTTCCTGATTTTTTGAAGATGGATTGACTCTAAAATTGTGTTTGTTTATTTTTTTTCTATTATGTTCTGTTGATCTATGTGTCTGTTTTTGTGCCAGTAACATACTGTCTTTATTAAAAAGCAATGTAATATAATGTAAATCTGGAAGTGTAATATTCCAGCTTTCATTTTCTTTTTCAAAACTATTTTGGCTATCAGGGTCTTTTCTGGTTCCATTTAATTTTAGGACTTTTGTTCTACTTCTGTGAAAAATACTATTGGAATTTTGATAGGATTGCATTACATGTATAGATTGCTTTGGGTAATATATTTTAACAGTGTTTGTTCTCCAATCCATGAGCATGGAAAACCATTTCATTTCTTTGTTTTGTCTTTAATTTCTTTCAGTGTTTTATAGTTTTCAGTGTAAAATTCTTTCACCTCTTTAGTTAGGTTTATTCCTAGGCATTTTATTGTTTTTAGTGCAACTGAAAATGGGATTGTTTTCTTAAATTCTCTTTCTGTTGCTTTATTATTAGTATGTAGAAATGCAATGGACTTCTCCACATTGATTTTGTATCTTGTGACTTTACTGAAGTAATTGATCAGTTCTAGTATTTTCTTGGTGTTTTTTTTTTTCAGGTTTTCTATATACAGTACCATGTTACCTGCAAATAGCAAAAGTTTTACTACTTCCTTACCAATTCAGATGCCTTTTATTTATTTTTGTTGTCTATTTGCTGTAGCTAAGTCTTCTAGTTCTATGCTGAATAAAAGTGGTGAGGGTGGACATTGCTGTCTTGTTCCTGACCACAGAAGAAAAATCTCAGTTTTTCCTCATTGAGTATGGTGTTTGTTGTGGGGTTTCATATATACCTTTTATGATGTCTCTATATATGTTACCTCTAAAGTTACTTTCTGGAAGGTTTTTATCATGAATGGATATTGTGCCTTGTCAAATGCTTTTTCTGTGTTTTTGAAATAATCATGTGATTTTTAACCTTTCTCTTACTGATGTTATGTATCATGTTAATTGATGGGTAAATATCGAACCACACTGGCAACCTCAGAATAAAATGATATTTTTAATGTATTGTTGGATTGTGTTTGCTAGTGTTTCGTTGAGGATTTTTGCATCTATGTTTATCAGAGATATTAGCCTGTAGATCTCTTTTTTAGTGGTTTATTTATCTGGTTTTGGTATCAGGGTAATGCTGGCCTCATAGAATAAATTTGGAAGTTTTCCTTTTCTTCTCTTTTTTGGAATTATTTGAAAGGATTCGATGTAACAGTTTTTTTTTTTTTTTTAATTTTTGTTAGAATTTACCTGTGAAGCCAACTGGTCTTATAATTTTGTTTCTTGGGAGTTTTTTATATTACTGATTCAGTCAACTTGTTGAAATCAATCTATTCAAATTTTCTATTTCTTCCTGCTTCAGTTTTGGTAGGTTATATGGTTCTAGGAATTTATCTATTTTTTTCTGTTTGGGCTAATTTGTCAGCATTTTGCTTTTCATCATATTTTCTTATAATTGTATTTCTGTGGTTTTGGTTATTTCTCCTCTTTCATGTTTGATTTTTGTGTCCTTTCACTTTTTTTTTTTTGAAGTGGGTGGCTAGAAATTTGTCAATTTTTAAAAATATTAGAGAGAGTTTGTGAGAGAGTGGGGGAGGGGCAAAGGGAGAGGAAGAGAGAGAATCTCAAGCAGACTTCTCACTGAGACGGAAGCCCCACACGGGTCTCAGTCTCACAACCCTGAGATCATGACCTGAGCCAAAATCAAGAGTCAGACACTTACCCTATTGAGCCACCGAAGTGCCCCTAGAACTATCAATTAGTTGATCTTTTCAAAGAACCAACTCCTGGTTTTGTTGATCTGTTCTATTGTTTATTCATTTTCTACATAATTCATCTATTTCTGCTCTAATCTTTACTGTTTCCTTCCTTCTGCTAGTTTGGGGTTTGTTTGAATTCTTCTTCTAGTTCCTTTAGGTGTAAGTTTAGGTGTTTATTTAAGATTTTTCTTCCTTATTGAGGTAGGCCTGTATTGCTCTAAACTGCCCTCTTAGAACACCTTTTGCTGATGTATTTTGGACAGTATTGTCTTCATTTTCTTTTGTTTCCAAGGACTTTTTAAATTGTTCTTTGATTACTTGGTTGACCCATTCATTGTTTCGTAGCATGCTATTTAACCTCCATGTATTTTTGGAATTTCTGGAATTTTTCTTGTGTTTGGTTTTGTTTCTTTCTTTGTCTATTTTTCTTGTGGTTGATTTCTAGGTTTTATGGCATTGTGGTCAAAAAAGATGCATGGTATAACTTTGATCTTTATGAATTTGTTGATGCTTTTTTTGTGGCCTAATATGTGATCTGTTCTGGAGAATATACCATGTGCACTTGAAAAGAATGTGTATTCTGCTGTTTTAGAATGGACTGTTCTGAATAATTCTGTTAAATCCATCTGGTCGAATGTTCATTCAAAGCCATTGTTTCCTTGTTTATTTATTTATTTATTTACTTACTTATTTATTTATTTATAGAGTGGGGCAGAGGGAGAGGGAGAGGGAGAATCTTCAGCAGGCTCCATGAGTGGAGGCTGACACGGGGGCTTCCTCTCACAACCGTGAGATCATGCCCTGAGCCTAAATCAAGAGTCAGACACTTAACTGCCTGAGCCACCCAGAAGCCCCAGCTTGTTGATTTCCTGTTCAGATGATCTGTCCATTGATGTAAGTGGAGTTTTAAAGCCCTCTACTCCTATTCTATTACTATGAATTAGTTTCTTAATGTTTGTTATTAAGTATTTTATAGATATGGGTGCTCTCATGTTGGGTGCACATTTATAACGGTTATATTTTGTTGTTGGATTATCCCCTTTACCATTATATAGTGCCCTTTTTTGTATCTTGTTACAATCTTCGTTTTCAAGTCTATTTTGTCCAGTATAAGTATTGCTACTCCAGCTTTCTTTTGACACCATTTTCATGATAGATATTTCTGCATCCCTTTCCTTTCAATCTATAAGTATCTTTAGGGCTAAAATGAGTCTCTTATAGGCAGGATATAAATGGCTTTTTTTTTTTTAATCCATTCTGACAGACTATGTCTTTTGACTGGAGCCATTACCCCATTTACATTCAAATTATTTGTATATGTATTTATTTATGTATTTATTAATAATTAAATACATATGTATATATTTTTATCACTTGTTTTGTGGATGATTTTGTATTTTTTTCTCTAATGCTTTCTTCTCTTGCTTTCTTTCATGGTTAAATGTGCAATAACACATTTTTGGTATCACAAATATTTTAAAAATTCCTTAACTATCATGATCTTAAATCATTTTCATATTTTTTCAACTAATACTTTTATAACTGGTAACTTTTTCAGTAAATAATTCTAATTATGAAACACATCTTTGGTATAATAATGTTAATAGTATCCCTTGTCACGGTAATTTGGAATTATGAGCACATTATAAAAAGTGAAAAGGAAATACAAAAATCAATGACCTGATGATATAAGATGAATGTACTCAAAAAA
>NW_025411204.1:812-5141 GCF_002201575.2 Neomonachus schauinslandi | reverse complement strand
GGGGCTTGATCCCAGGACCCTGGGATCGTGACCTGAGCCGAAGGCAGACGCTTAACGACTGAGCCACCCAGGCGCCCCGCCTTCAATCCTTTTGAGGTTTTTTTCCTTCCTGAATTTTCTGCCATATATGACAGACTACTTGCCATGTCATAGAGTCTTCTGCAGCAGTGCTCACTTCTGATTCTTCACACAATTCTTCATTCCTTCCTAAGCAATACCTGTCGGTGGCTTCTCCTTCTCCATTTTCCACTGGAATTCCATTCTTGGGAATTCTATTTAACCTTGATCTTCCTCATTTTCTCTTCTAGCTGACCTCAGCCTCTCCCATAACTGGCATACTTGTTTACCAGTGACTTCCAAACTTCCTCTCCTGCTTCGTGATTACCCTGAACACCACGTCTCTAGTTTCAACTCTGTTCTCATCTTTAATTTCGATGTTACATGCACTTTGACAGTCCCCATCCATTTCCTATGGTAATTAGAAGCTCCCTCTATGGCCCTGCATATCTGGGACTATTTGCTCTCTTAAGGTCAGGAACTGTCTTGTTTATATTCTTAGTCATCAGCCCTAAAAAATATTTGCTGAAAATATGCTCTACATGCTCATCAAACCCACTGTCAAAATTTGAACTCATTACCACTTGAATTTGGATTCTGCTGTGTTCCCCCATTTAAATGAATGAACTTGCCATCGATCCTGAAGAACAGATGAGAAATCTAAGGTCGTTCTCTACTCTCTCCTTTATGCCTTATATCTAGTTGGTCACTCAATCTGTAGATTTTCCGTCCAAAATTGATCTTAAATCCCCCTTCTCTGTCACAGCATTGCTGCAGACTTGGTTGAGGCTCTCATCATTTCCATAGTTTCGAGCTTCATTTTCCTGTCTCCACCCTCATCCCTTTTCAAATCTAGCTTCCACACTCTGCCATAGCTGTGTCCTACCTTCCTTGTACGTGCTAAAACTTTCAATGGTTCCCCATTGCCTACCGTATAAAATCAGAGCACCCAAAAATACACTGGGGGATTTTCAGAGGCCAGAAACAGCTAAATTCTCTCCAGAAGAACTCTTGGAAATAGGTTTTATTAACTTAATTTTACAGACAAGAAAACTAAGACTTGAAGCAGAGACTTAGTTAACCCACACAGCTAGTAAGGAGAAGAGCTCCCATTTGAACAGACTCCTGTTCGGCTCATTGCATCATTCTGCCTTCCACCCCTGACTGTGGGGAGCGAGGCCTCTCCTACGGTCACCCAACCCTCCTCCTTTCCTGCCACTGCTGTCTCTCTGCACCTTGGGTCCCCTTACACCAAGCCTTCCCCAAGTCCTCCATGACTCCATGTTCCTCTCCAGGTGCTGTGCTATTTTGTTTGCTGTTTTCTCTGCCTTGTTCCTTCTCCAACTTGCACGTATCCCTCAAGACCATTGTCAAACAGTACCTCTCCTGGTATATCTGATTATAACTGGTTGCTGGGGTATGTAGATCGCTATGCTTTTGACCACCTGAAAATGTGATTTATTAACATATTTTCTTAGGTATTATGGTCATTTTTTCACATTGCTCTCCTACCATACTGTAGATGCTCCAGAGGAAGGGATCTGTTCTATTTCATTTCTGTACCTCCGTAGACGAACATAGACCTCCCGGCATCTAATATACACATCTATACATGTGTATAAATAAATGAATATATGAATTAATTGAGTGGACGTCAGAATCAAGGTTTGAAGTTTATCAGTGTATATAGCATAATTGACGTCCAATATATGTATATAATATTATATAACTGGTATATATTATATGTCTTATACATATATACATATATGTGGATATATTATATAACTGATATATAATATGATATATAATACATAATATATGATATTATGTATCATTGATAACATGTATATCAGGATATATATTAATATATATTATATATCAGTTATATTATATCAGTGTATCTAATATAGTATAATATAAATATACACAAATGGCAAATAATCACTGAAGATATGGAGGCAAGTCATAGGAGTATAGGGGCCCTACAGCGTATGCTCTTTGATCGCTGTTTTCAGGTGGCATGAAGAGAGTTTGATGTGCATAGAAATAGAACACAAAAATCTAAAATAAAAGAAATGGGTCCTATAAAGAGGAGAGCAAAATTTCTCTTCTTGACAGACTCTACTTGCTTTATTATATATTGATGTCACATTCTGTTGGGGTAATGTGAGGAAGATTGCAAATAAATTGGCATTTCCTGTGTATATTTTGCTTGCTTTTCTAGTAAAAATACAGTAATTATATAATAATGTATTATTGTTACATGATAATCTACAGACATTTAAATTTTCTAAATCATATTAGAATCCCCTTTTCTCCTGTTTAAAATCAAAATATGTGTTGCTAAATTCTGCTGAGGAGGAATTTTAGACATTCTGTTCTTTTCTTTAATCAAAATGTAATATTCTTCTCTTTTAGCTAATTGATGGTAGAGACAGATTACTATGTGAGCTCGATTATGAAAAATCATTAGTTCAAGAAATGGTAAGGTATTTACATTATTTCCTAATAAATTTGAAATCAGGAATTCAATTTAATCATGAAAGATTTATAAACTTTATCTGTAAACATTTTACTGTAAACTTATTTCACCTTCATCAATAATCTAAATGCAGGCATAATTATAGACTTTTTTAATTGAAGCATAATTAACACACAATGTTATATTAGTTTCAAGTGTACAACATAGTGATTCGACAGACAATTCCATACATTAAGCTATGCTCAGTACAGTAAGTGTGGTCACCATACAACGTTATTACAATATTATTGACTATATTCCCCATGTTGTACTTTGCAACCCTGTGACATATATATTTTATAACTGTAGATTTGTACCTCTTCATCCCTTCACCTATTTCTATAAACATTTTTAAATGATCATTTTAAGGCAACAGATTGATTAGTACTATGATAAACGTAATAAGCTGCCACGTAGATGAGTCTTCCATAAGAAATCGTGTTACCGTTTAAAGCACTGTCCAAAGTTTTTGAGTTTGATTATGGAGATTTAAAAAAAACACACACACAAATAGGAGAGCCCAATATTTTGAAGGAGCTGCTATTTTTAGTTACAAACTGCCATAAATGACAACAACAACAGAAAGAGCCCAGCTAGGTATTTTGGCATTCTGTGTTTGTCTCATAAGAAAACACTGGCTTTTTAAGATTCTATTTATTTATTTGAGACAGAGAGAATGAGAGACAGAGAGCACGAGAGGGAAGAGGGCAGAGGGCAGAGGGGGAAGCAGACCCCCCGCTGAGCAGGGAGCCCGATGCGGGACTCGATCCCAGGACTCCAGGATCATGACCTGAGCCGAAGGCAGTCGCTTAACCAACTGAGCCACCCAGGCGCCCGAAAACACTGGCTTTTTATGTTCTTTTAAGAGAACTTTCCAGACGGCTGCTCTTTTATTTTATCTGTTGACTACCCACCCCCCAGGCCCCGCCACCTCACCCCCCGCCCAGCTTATGGTGGTGTACTTTGGCTTTCAACTGGTCACCGCTAGTATGTCTTTGTTACAGGAAACTGACTGTGTTTATTATAATCAAAAATAAAACACAGCTTGACTTGCGTTCTAAATGTGCTTGAAAAGAATATGATACTGTTTAGAAGAGAAAAGGTTGTTCATAGGAAGTCAACACCACTTCAGATATTGAAACATTCCCTTTTTTACAGCTTGTCACACTTTGTGCCAAGTCATGACTGTTTCCCTAACTCTGTTTTGTTACTCTCAGCACCATGTGTTTTAGGTTCCTTGTCATAGAAATTAATGCAAAACAATGCTCCGGGACGACAATAAAGCCTTCTATGAAACCAACTTGGGAAGGCAGGCAAGGAAAAAAATTATGGTTAGCCATTCACAGAAACCATGTGCTAACAAATGACGTTATTTTGAACCCTTTACTTTTAGATACCTCGCCTATAAAAATCGTCTCCATTATTGGAGTATACTTGGTCGATTTCTTCTCTCCCCACCCCCTTCTGTCATTCCTCCAAAGTCTAGGAGTTGTTTCTCTAAACAAACGAAATGTGCACATTGTCATTAAAATTGAAAGTGTTTTTATAGAACGGGAAGCAAGTGTTATATTGTCAGTTTGTTAACGACGTTAGAGAAGAAATTAAACTCCTTGATCAGTGAGTTTGTGCCGATACTATGAACAGAACCCATAGTTTTACTTGGCCTCTTTATTGAAACTTAAGCAGTTAACCAGTGCTATTATATTGCCCACAGGGGAACCAATCACGTTTTGTTTGTTGTTTGGAAGTTC
>NW_025411204.1:0-802 GCF_002201575.2 Neomonachus schauinslandi | reverse complement strand
AGGCTGGCTTTGTGGCTCTCTGGCTTCCTTTGTCTCTTGCCACAGTACTTTTTTTCCAGAAATGAAGATTTCTGGATTGATGATTGTACCTAGATGGAGGAGTGGGAGACGGTAGAGTGGACGCAGAGTCTTTTTGTAGAAATGTAAAAATGTTCTCACTGCAGGGTTTTTGTTCCATGCTTGCCTATTACTGTTTTCCAATGCAGTTTATTTTCTGGCCTCTTAAGAACCTAGCCTAAAAAGTCAAAGAGCTGCAAGTAAAAAGGCACCACCAGTTAAGTGTAGGGAAGCAATGAAATTTGGAATCATGGTATCCTGAGATTGGCTTGAAGGGAAGCGTATGAAATAGTTTTGTATCTTCCTGTGATTCTTATGCATAGTGCCTTTCATTTATCTTTTTAAAAAATTGAGATGTAATCGCCACATAACATTGTATTGGTTTTAGGTGTACAACAAAAGGATTTGGTATATGTGTATATTGTAAAGTGATCACCATGGTAAATCGAGTTAACATCCATCACCACACATAGTTACAAACTTTGTTTTCTTGTGATAAGAACTTCTAAGATTTGCTCTCTTTGCAATTTTCAAATATACAATACAGTATTGTTAACTATAGTCACTATGTTGTATGCTATATTCCTAGGACGTTTATTATGACTAGAAGTTTATGTACTGTGACCACCTTCACCCATTTCGCCAACCTCACTTCACTCCCCACCTCTGACAATCACCAGTTCTCTAAGTTCAGTTTTTTTACATTCCACATATAAGTGATCATACGGTATTTGTCTTCTTCTGA
>NW_025411203.1:0-5141 GCF_002201575.2 Neomonachus schauinslandi | reverse complement strand
ATTTTTATCTTTACAGTCATATTCCATCCCTTTATCATACCAACCCTTATTTTTGTACATATGTAAGTTATTCTTTCTTTAAAATTTTGGGAGACACTATCTTATAACAGACCAAAATACACCCAAAATCTAGTGTGTGGCACTGATCTATGTACCAGCCTGATCATATTTGATCATATTCTGGTTTTTTTGTTTGTTTTGTTCTGTTTTTTTTTTTCTGTTTTTATCTTTTTCTTTTTCTTTTTTCTTTCTTTCCCTTTCTTTTCCCCCCGGCTTCAGGTCTTTTCTGATTTGTTTAGAGTATATTTTCTGGGGACGTTGTTACCCTGCTAGCATTTTGTTCTCTCATTAATCTATTCTCCTCTGGACAAAATGACAAGATGGAAAAAATTACCTCAACAAAAAGAACAAGGGGTAGTACCGACTGCCAGGGACCTACTCAATACGGACATTAGTACGATGTGGGATCTAGAGTTCAGAATTATCACGTTAAAGATACAAGCTGGGCTTGAAAAAAGCATGGGAGTTATTAGAGAAATGCTTTCTGGAAAAATAAAAGAACTAAAATCTAACCAAGTCGAAATCAAAAAGGCTATTAATGAGGTGCAATCAAATATGGGGGCACTAACTGCTAGGATAAATGAGGCAGAAGAAAGAATCAGTGATATAGAAGACCAAATGATGGAAAATAAAGAAGCTGAGAAAAAGAGAGATAAACAACTACTGGATCACGAGGGCAGAATTCAAGAGCTAAGCGATACCATAAGACAAAACAACATTGGAACAATTGGGATCCCAGAAGAAGAAGAAAGAGAGAGGGGGGCAGAAGGTATAATGGAGCAAATTATAGCAGAAAACTTCCCTAATTTGGGGAAGGAAACAGGCATCAAAATCCAGGAGGCACAGAGAACCCCTCTCAAAATCAATAAAAATAGGTCAACACCCCGACATCTAATCGTAAAACTTACGAGTCTCAGAGACAAAGAGAAAATCCTGAAAGCAGCCTGGGAGAAGAGATATGTAACCTACAAGGGTAGAAACATTAGATTGGCAACAGACCTATCCACAGAGACCTGGCAGGCCAGAGAGGACTGGCAGGATATATTCAGAGCACTAAATGAGAAAAATATGCAGCCAAGAATACTATATCCAGCTAGGCTGTCATTGAAAATAGAAGGAGAGATAAAAAGCTTCCAGGACAAACAAAAACTAAAGGAATTTGCAAACACGAAAACAGCCCTACAAGAAATCTTGAAAGGGGTCCTCTAAGCAAAGAGAGAGCCTAAAAGCAACATAGACCAGAAAGGAACACAGACAATATACAGTAACAGTCACCTTACAGGCAATACAATGGCACTAAATACCTATCTTTCAATAGTTACCCTGAATGTAAATGAGCTAAATGCCCCAATCAAAAGACACAGGCTATCAGATTGGATTAAAAAACAAGACCCATCGACATGCTGTCTGCAAGACACTCATTTTAGACCCAAAGACACCTCCAGATTGAAAGTGAGGGGGTGGAAAACCATTTACCATGCTAATGGACACCAAAAGAAAGCTGGGGTGGCAATCCTTATATCAGACAAATCAGATTTTAAACCAAAGACTGTAATAAGAGATGAGGAAGGACACTATATCCTACTTAAAGGGTCTATCCAACAAGAAGATCTAACAATTGTAAATATCTATGCCCCTAACATGGGAGCAGCCAATTATATAAGGCAATTAATAACAAAAGCAAAGAAACACATTGACAACAATACAATAATAGCGGGGGACTTTAACACCCCCCTCACTGAAATGGACAGATCATCTAAGCAAAAGATCAACAAGGAAATAAAGACTTTAAATGCCACACTGGACCAACTGGACTTCACAGACATATTCAGAACATTCCATCCCAAAGCAATGGAATACACATTCCTCTCTAGTGCCCATGGAACATTCTCCAGAATCGATCACATCCTAGGTCATAAATCAGGTCTCAACCGGTACCAAAAGATTGGGATCATTCCCTGCCTATTTTCAGACCACAATGCTTTGAAACTAGAACTCAATCACAAGAGGAAAGTTGGGAAGAACTCAAATACATGGAGGCTAAAGAGCATCCTACTAAAGAATGAATGGGTCAACCAGGAAATTAAAGAAGAATTAAAAAAATTCGTGGAAACCAATGAAAATGAAAACACAACTATTCAAAATCTTTGGGATGCAGCAAAGGCAGTCCTGAGAGGAAAGTATATAGCAATACAAGCCTTTCTCAAGAAACAAGAAAGGTCTCAAGTACACAACCTAACCCTACACCTAAAGGAGCTGGAGAAAGAACAGCAAATAAAGCCTAAACCCAGCAGGAGAAGAGAAATAATAAAGATCGGAGCAGAAATCAATGAAATAGAAACTAAAAGAACAGTAGAACAGATCAACGAAACTAGGAGCTGGTTCTTTGAAAGAGTTAACAAGATTGATAAACCCCTGGCCAGATTTATCAAAAAGAAAAGAGAAATGACCCAAATCAACAAAATCATGAATGAAAGAGGAGAGATCACAACCAACACCAAAGAAATACAAACAATCATAAGAACATATTATGAGCAACTCTATGCCAGCAAATTAGATAACCTGGAAGAAATGGATGCATTCCTAGAGATGTATCAACTACCAAAACTGAACCAGGAAGAAATTGAGAACCTGAACAGACCTATAACCACTAAGGAAATTGAAGCAGTCATCAAAAATCCCCCAACAAACAAAAGCCCAGGGCCAGATGGCTTTCCAGGGGAATTCTACCAAACATTTAAAGAAGAATTAATACCTATTCTTCTGAAACTGTGCCAAAAAATAGAAATGGAAGGAAAACTTCCAAACTCGTTTTATGAGGCCACCATTACCTTGATCCCCAAACCAGACAAAGACCCCATCAAAAAGGAGAATTACAGACCAATATCCCTGATGAACATGGATGCAAAAATTCTCACCAAAATACTAGCCAATAGGATCCAACAGTACATTAAAAGGATTATTCACCACGACCAAGTGGGATTTACCCCTGGGCTGCAAGGTTGGTTCAACATCCACAAATCAATCAACATGATACAATACATTAACAAAAGAAAGAACAAGAACCATATGATCCTCTCAATAGATGCAGAAAAAGCATTTGACAAAGTACAGCATCCTTTCTTGATCAAAACTCTTCAGAGTATAAGGATCGAGGGTACATACCTCAATATCATAAAAGCCATCTATGAAAAACCTACAGCGAATATCATTCTCAATGGGGAAAAACTGAGAGCTTTCCCCCTAAGGTCAGGAACGCGGCAGGGATGTCCACTATCACCACTGCTATTCAACATAGTATTAGAAGTCCTAGCCACAGCAATCAGACAACAAAAAGAAATCAAAGGCATCCAAATCGGCAAAGAAGAAGTCAAACTCTCACTCTTTGCAGATGATATGATACTTTATGTGGAAAACCCAAAAGACTCCACCCCAAAACTGCTAGAACTCATACAGGAATTCAGTAAAGTGGCAGGATAGAAAATTGATGCACAGAAATCAGTGGCATTCCTATACACCAACAACAAGACAGAAGAAAGAGAAATTAAGGAGTCGATCCCATTTACAATTGCACCCAAAACCATAAGATACCTGGGAATAAATCTAACCAAAGAGGCAAAGGATCTGTACTCAGAAAACTATAAAATACTCATGAAAGAAATTGAGGAAGACACAAAGAAATGGAAAAACGTTCCATGCTCATGGATTGGAAGAACAAATATTGTGAAGATGTCAATGCTACCTAGAGCAATCTACACATTCAATGCAATCCCCATCAAAATACCATCCACTTTTTTCAAAGAAATGGAACAAATAATCCTAAAACTTGTATGGAACCAGAAAAGACCCCGAATAGCCAGAGGAATGTTGAAAAAGAAAAGCAAAGCTGGCGGCGTCACAATTCCGGACTTCCAGCTCTATTACAAAGCTGTGCTCACCAAGACAGTATGGTACTGGCACAAAAACAGACACATAGATCAATGGAACAGAATAGAGAGCCCAGAAATGGACCCTCAACTCTACGGTCAACTAATCTTTGACAAAGCAGGAAAGAAGGTCCAATGGGAAAAAGACAGTCTCTTCAACAAATGGTGTTGGGAAAATTGGACAGCCACATGCAGAAGAATGAAACTGGACCATTTCCTTACACCACACACAAAAATAGACCAAATGGTTGAAAGACCTCAATGTGAGACAGGAGTCCATCAAAATCCTAAAGGAGAACACAGGCAGCAACCTCTTCGACCTCAGCCGCAGCAACTTCTTCCTAGAAACATCGCCAAAGGCAAGGGAAGCAAGGGCAAAATGAACTATTGGGACTTCATCAAGATAAAAAGCTTCTGCACAGCAAAAGAAACAGTCAACAAAACCAAAAGACAACCGACAGAATGGGAGAAGGTATTTGCAAATGACATATCAGATAAAGGGCTAGTATCCAAAATCTATAAAGAACTCATCAAACTCAACACCCAAAGAACAAAGAATCCAATCAAGAAATGGGCAGAAGACATGAACAGACATTTTTCCAAAGAAGACCTCCAAATGGCCAACAGACACATGAAAAAGTGCTCAACATCGCTTGGCATCAGGGAAATCCAAATCAAAACCTCAATGAGATACCACCTCACACCAGTCAGAATGGCTAAAATTAACAAGTCAGGAAAGGACAGATGTTGGCGGGGATGCGGAGAAAGGGGAACCCTCCTACACTGTTGGTGGGAATGCAAGCTGGTGCAGCCACTCTGGAAAACAGTAGGGAGGTTCCTCAAAAATTGAAGATAGAGCTACCATATGATCCAGCAATTGCACTACTCGGTATTTACCCCAAAGATACAAAAGTAGGGATCCGAAGGGGTACGTGCACCCTGATGTTTATAGCAGCAATGTCCACAGTAGCCAAACTGTGGAAAGAGCCAAGATGTCCATCGACAGATGAATGGATAAAGAAGAGGTGGTATATATATATACAATGGAATATTATGCAGCCATCAAAAGGAATGAGATCTTGCCATTTGCAACGACGTGGATGGAACTGGAGGGTGTTATGCTGAGCGAAATAAGTCAGAGAAAGACATGTATCA
>NW_025411202.1:0-5143 GCF_002201575.2 Neomonachus schauinslandi | reverse complement strand
TTCTCAAGGTGGAGTGGAATGTGACCATGGTGTTTGCCAGGACCTTGGCAGAGAAAGACATCCAGCACTCCCCCTCCCCATTTCGGGGAGCTTTTGGGGGTGGATCTTTTACATTCTAGTTGCTCATTAAAATGCAGCTTCATTTCTGTGCCCCAGGTAGACAAATCAGCTTACGGGCCCCAGAACTATCTCTCCCCATGGCAGTTGGTAGGCTGCTAGGTTGGGGTCCTCTGCTACGATGTCTCTGTTTCTCTCCTGTTGTGCAGAAGCTGTTCCGACTGCCCTCAGTTGTTCTTCGGGAGGATCTGCTCTATACATAGGTGGAGATTGGTGTATCTGGAGGAGGTGAGTTCAGTTCTCACCTTAGGTCAACTGACTTAGGTCCCCAACTTGGACTCCTATCTTTGTAAACTTGCTCAAGTTATTTCACTTCTCAGTGGCTCCATTTCCTGACTCTAGAATAGAAATTTTTTTTCTTTCAGGATCCAATAGCCTTACTTGTCTAAGTTGCCTGGCACTCTGTAGGTAGTCATTAAATGTTTCTCCTTCCTCTCGTCCAATGGTGCTTTCCAAAACCAATGTCCCTTGAGTTGGCAGACCAAATGCACCTCCCACCCTCAATGTCTGAAATTTCTGAGCAGTGTTGGGAAGAACCACCCTGCTCCTGGGCTTCGCACCTCACAGGTCACTCTGGCAACTTGCTTGCCACTTGCTTGTTTTCTCTCCACCTACTCAGCTGAGAGGTGAAAGGGCCTGGCTCAAGCCTCCTCCATAAATCCTCCTCCTTGGGGGGAAGTTAACCTCAGAATCCATCAAGTTTCATGAATACCTTAGCAGCCAAGGGAAATACTGAGCCACTGGACAGTCTTCCTGAAGCTCATGCAACCCCAACTCCAGGAGGTGACCCACACACCAGCCCATGTTCCCTTCCATGTCCTCAGCATAGGACTCCTCTGGGCTCACGGCCTGGGTCTCCTCCCTTGCTCCCAGCTCCCTCCTCATGCTGGGCCATGCCCAGGCAGCCCTGGCCTACTCGCAAGGTCTTTCAATCTTGTCCTTCTTGTAAACAAAATTAAAAAGCAGATTTTTAAAAATATTTAAATTTTATTATTTTTGTTTGTAAAGATTTTATTTATTCATTTGAGTGAGAGACACAGAGACAGAGAAAGAACAAGCTGGGGGGAGAGGCAGAGGGAGAAGAAGCAGCAGACTCCCCACCGAGTTGGGAGCTGCACATGGGGCTGATCACAGGACCTGGAGATCATGACATGAGCTGAGGGCAGACACTTAACCATCTGAGCCACCCAGTCTCTCCAAAAAAACAGAATTTTATTTTAAATGTTAATGTAATTCCACAGCCATTGGGAGGGAATTTGTTAGCTTAAACTCTTTCTTGGAGAGTTATTTATTACTGTTCTTGCTTGTGTTAAAATCCACCCAGTTCTCTCAAAGTTTATCGATGGCTTTGATTCCCATGGAGAGCTCTCCCAGCTGCTGGTCTTCCTCTTGTCTTTAGCCTTGGCATCCTTGGCTCACTCAGGAGAAAATACCCCAAATGATAAAAGGCTGCCCAGGTGGTGTGTAACCAAGACATCAGGCTGAAGCCAGCCCAGGCCAGAGGCCTGCAGGCCATGGAAGCACCAGCACCTGGGCACAGTGACCCACCATGGGTACTGCATTCTGGATGGCGGCAAGCACCAGCCAGATCTTGGCATCCAGCCCTGAATCACTGACATTAGGGAGTAAGACCCCAACAGAGGGAACGGCATTTGCCTTCACAGACACCCCACACCTGGACCCTCTACTGGAGTGGGGGATTTGCGCGTGGGTAGTAGCCTCAAATTTCCCACGTCTGGGCACAGATGCCCTACTTTTCTGGTTTGGGTGGTTCTTTGTGCTCCGTGGCCTGATCTTCCAAGTGTCTTACAGAGTCACTGCCTGTGTTGGGGTGGGAGGGTCCATGCGGCCACTTCATCCCTGTTTGGCAATGGGGGCACCGCTTGGGAGCCAAGTACGTGGTCACGGTGCATTGCCAGGAGGCAGGGGGAGGTTTCTGCGTCCCGTGCACGGTCTGCATCCTCCGGGCTCACATTCTCATAAGGCAGTATGGGGTGCGGTACTCGGGGCCTGGTGCACAAAGCTTGCTGCCAGCTCGTCTGGACCAGGCAGGGATGCTGAGTGGACAGGCAGAGGTGGCCTCTGAGACCTGCGAGGGAGAGCGTGGGGCTGGGCGCCCACGATGCGTGCAGGCGGGTGTCAGAGGGTGCGGAGTGGGCTGGGCAGGCGGCCTCTGCCTGGGGAGCATCTGCAGGGGCGCAGAGGGGTCAGCGGCTCTCCATGTGGGTCACGGTGTCCCGTTAACGAGCGTGGGCTCTGTTCTGCAAACCGTGGGTTGGAGCAGGGACGTGGGCCGGCATGCATGGCGCCCTGAGGGAAGCCGGACTGCTCCTGGCTGTGTGTGCGGTCAGGCGCCCGGGGGACGGGCGGGGCGCAGGGGTGGAGTCCTTGCTCCCCCCGGAGCGCTGGGGTCCTGGGTTTGGTGACTGCTTGCACCAGGACCCCGAAGTCACCACCAGGCCCTGGCAGAGCAGGAGGCGATGTCCCCGCCCCCCAATCCCTGGCCTGTCGCCAGGCAGCCTTCTTCACCTGCGGTCCCTGCCCCAAGAGCAGGCGGCTGTCCCCGCCCTCACCCACTGGCCAAGGGCCAGGCAGTTGTCCTCACCCCGCTCTCACTGGCCAATCACCACTCGGCTGTTGCCGCCCCGCTCTCCCTCACCAATCAGCACGCGGCTTTCTCTGTCCCGCTCTTCCTTGCCAATCACCAGGTGTCTGTCTCCGCCCCTTTTATCCTTGCCAATCAACAGGCAGCTGTCCCCGCCCCTCTCATCCTGGCCAATCACCAGGCAGCTGTCCCCGCCCCCTCACACTGGCCAGTCACCAGGCAGCTGTCCCCGCCCCTCTCATCCTGGCCAGTCAGCAAGCAGCTGTCCCCGCCCCTACCACCCTGGCCAATCAGCAGGCAGCTGTCTCCGCCCCTTTTATACTTGCCATCACCAGGCAGCTGTCCCTGCCCCTCTCACTCTGGCCAGTCACCAGGCAACTGTCCCCGCCCCTTTCATCCTGGCCAATCAGCAGTCAGCTGTCACCACCCCTCTCATCCTGGCTAATCACCAGGCAGCTGTCCCCGCCCCTCTCACCCTGGCCAATTGCAGGCAGCTGTCCTTGCCCCTCTCACCCTGGCCAGTCAACAGGCCACTTTCCCCGTGCCTCTCATCCTGGCCAATCAGCAGTCAATTGTCCCCACCCCTCTCATCCTGGCCAGTCCCCAGGCGGCTGTCCCCGCCCCTCTCACCCTGTTCCTGCTGGGGTCTCCAGGGCCCTGTAGGTGCGGCCCCCCGGGAACGTGCGGAAAGTCACGGTGTGCTGCTTTCAGGTCCTGGACGTGACAGCGCCTGGGGCTGGGCCTCTGCTGTTGCTGGGGCGGTGGGTGGCGGCGGGGGTTAGGGATCCTCCTTCACTGTTGAACTTAAACGTCAGTGCGAGAACTGCAAGCACAGGAAGAGAAAAGGCAAGGGGTACAGTGGGCAGGTGTGAAAACCCACCCAGATTCTCCCAAACAGAGGCGCCTCCGAGTGGGGAGGGACCTGCAGGTCTGGTGCCCTGGCTGGCAGGGTGTTTACTGGAGACAGGCTCTTTGAGTGGAAACGTCAGCCATCCGAGCTCAAGTCAGGAGCTTGCCTGGTGCCAGAAAGAGGGGAAATGAACTCTCGGGCCTTACAGCGCAGTCTACCCTGTGATGCTGAAGCACCAGAGTCAAGGGCGAGGACAGTCACTGCCCGGGAAGCTGCTGTGCTGAAATCAAAACCAGGATGAGTTACCCAGAAAGGGCACGTTCAATAGACATGAGCGACATTTCTCTAAAGAAGACTTTCAGATGACCAGTGGACACGTGAAAATATGCTGAACGTCACTCATCGTCAGGGAAATCCAAATCCAAACCAGGATGAGCGGCCACCGCACACCTGTCAGAATGGCTGACATTAACAACACAGGAGGCAACAGGTGCTGGTGAAGAGGTGGAGGAAAGGGATCCTCCTACACTGTTGGTGGGAATGCAAGCTGGTGCAGCCACTCTGGAGAACAGCATGGAGGTTCCTCAAAAATGAAGATAGAGCTACCCTACATCCCAGGATCACACTAGTAGGTGTTTATCCAAAGGATACAAACAGTGATTCAAAGGGGCACTTGCACCCCCTGAATGTTTATAGCAGAGATGTCCACAGTAGCTAAAATATGGGAAGAGCCCAGGTGTCCATTGACAGACGAATGGATAAAGAAGATCTGCTATATATACACATTGGTGTATATACAGATTGCTATATATACTCAGCCATCAAAACTCATGAATTCTTGCCATTTGCAACCAGGGGGATGGAACTAGAGGTTTTTATGCTAAGTGAATTAAGTCAATCAGGAAGACAATTATATGATGTCAGTCATGTGGAATTTAAGAAAGAAAATAGATGAACACAGGGGAATGGGGGGAAATAAAATAAGTCAGGGAGGTAGACAAACCAAAAGAGACTCTTAAAAAAATAATTTATATGTGAGAGCATGAGCAGGGTGAGGGGCAGAGGCAGAGAGAGAAGCAGTCTCCCCACTTAGCAGGGAGCCCAGCATGGGGCTGGATCCCAGGACTCCAGGTTCATGACCTGAG
This sequence comes from Neomonachus schauinslandi, assembly GCF_002201575.2. Classification (NCBI taxonomy): domain Eukaryota; kingdom Metazoa; phylum Chordata; class Mammalia; order Carnivora; family Phocidae; genus Neomonachus; species Neomonachus schauinslandi. The sequence continues at coordinate 426 of NW_025411202.1, read as the reverse complement.
CCAAAGGCAGGCACTTAATGGACTGAGCCACCCAGGCGTCCCAAGAGAGTCTCAACTATAGGAAACAAACTGACGGTGTTGGAGGGGAGATGGGTGGGGGACGGGGTAACTGGGTGATGGGTGTCAAGGAGACAGGTGATGTAATGAGCGCTGGTGTTATATGCAACTGATGAATCAGTAAATTCTACCTCTAAAACTGAAAAAAAGGGGGTTAGTGAACAGGGTTAGAATACAATACCCACAAACTTATGTTGTGATACATAACTTTCTCTCTAAATTTATCACCTGGAAATACAGTTTAAAGGTCTCCAATGTCACTCCATAGCACAGTTGCAAGCTCTGTCATATCCAGACTGCATGTCAGGCCTGAGGACCCCTTGGCTCTATCCAGTTCTGCTCTGCCAGTCCCTGTCAATTGAGCATTTT
>NW_025411201.1:0-5143 GCF_002201575.2 Neomonachus schauinslandi | reverse complement strand
GGTCCCCGCCGAGGTCACCATGCAGAAGAGGAAGGTTCTCCTGGCCACCGTGTGGAAAAGGAAGGTTCTCCGTGTCCTCCACCTACCAGGGGCTGTCCCTGGCCACCAGTATCTTCAGGCCTTTCCCTACATCCCTCTCCTCATCCTTGGCCCCTGTCGCCTACACTCAGGACCGCCCAGGCCCTTCCCCACTGTCTGCAGAGTGTGTCCAGCATGCACACTGGACGTGCACCTGTCCTTCCCTCGTGGTGCAAATGGAGAGAGGGCCATGGACTGTGTGGCCAGCGGCTCTGCAGGATGTCCTGACCAGGAGATGGGGGACCAAGTCTGCTCCTAGGAGGGCAAGGAGCCGATTGGCTTTTTTAAGGGTTGAGTCCCTCATTCGTGAGTCTCTCATGGGGGCTTAAATCCCATCCCTCTCCAGGAATACCCTCAGGAAGCCACAGCATGTGGGAGAAACAGTCCGGTAGTGTGGTCACTGGCTGTGATACACCCGTCCCCCATTTGAGGCTTCATGTCTTCCTGGGCCAAGTGTCTTGTCCCTCCCCACATGGCAAGGAACAGCACCCCATCAACCCAATCTCAGGGCTGACGTGACGTCTCTGTGTTGAGTCACACAAAGGTGGTGGCCATGGGGATCTCGGGAGAGGGACGTGGACGTGGTTTTCCTCCCTGGAATGGCAGCCCTGTGTCTACAGCACATTTCCTCCCCTGAAAACCGGGCAGTTAGATTCCCACCTCACAGGCTGCAGGGAGACCTGTGGTCACCCCCCCCAGAGGGAGGGGGCGAGGCTGGGGAGAGGCTTCAAAGTGCACACCATGGCTTTATTTGGACCTTCGCCAATGAGAAGCCACAGCAAAGGCAGGCCCTTTGGGGAGTACAAGCTCGTCTGAGTCCGAAATGGGTCTCGGGGCACTTCTCTGCTCAATGCTGCTCCTCGGTGACTCATCCTAAAGCCATCTTCTGGAGCGGCTAAGACAGGTCCGGCTAAGAGCAAACGTTTCCTTTCTCTCTCGGTCTCCCATTTTCATGCCCCACACAACAGCTCTCTTCAACATCGGGGTTAGGAAAGCGTTCCCACCCACAAGGGTGCAGAGTGGCTTCTCTCCACAAACAGCCACGTCCCTAGGGGGGCCCAAGAATACCTGGGAAGAAATGAATGAACTAAGCCGAACCAGTCCCAGCAAGCTGACCGTCAGTGCACGTTGGGATGCAGCGGCCGCGGACAGGATGAAGAGCTAAGCCAACTGGTTTCCAGTGGGTTCTTCCTCCCCCTGGATGAGGCACCAGGCCCACTCCTCTGGCTCCCGCACACCCTCTCCTCCACTGGGATGGCAGCACCGACCCCCTGGGAGGCCACCCCGGGAATCCCACAACCCGAGCTCCCGCGGAGATGCGGCCCATCCGCAAGAGCATTTAATCGCGTGTTACTTCATCTGGTAACACACAAAACCTCCGGCCCTGGATGGGACTCCGGCCGGCAGACCTGGTCTGGAAGGACTGGCGTTTCTCCCCACCGTGTCAGGGCCCTACCGCAATGCCACCGTCCAGTGTAGCTGGACACTGGAGCCCAGGTGGGCCCTTCCCACCAGGACTTACTGTCACCCATCCTCCCTTCCTGCACCCATTGTTCACCTGGCAAATAGCTGCTGAGTGCTCATCCTAGGTTAAAAAAATCAGTGGTTAAAAAGAAAAAAGTAAAAGACCATGCCCTGCTCTGGAGGCTGCACTTTAGTGGGGAGAGACTGACAATAGTCTCCTGAGTACACAAGGACCGTAACTTCAGATGGTAGCAAGTATGAGGAAGAAAATCAGCCAGGGGCACGGCAGGAGAGTGGGGCATCGCTGTGGGACTGCACTGTGTGGGGGTCATGGGGGGCCCTCCAGACTGAGGAGCAGCCCTCATTATGGGCCCCCCAGGAAGCCTCCCGGTCTTGAGCTAGCCAGACACTGGAAAGGGCAAAAGGCCGGCTTCAGGGAAGAGCATCCTTTGCAGTCAAACCTCTAAGGAGTGAAAAAAAAAAAAAAACCTCTAAGGAGTGGCAGCTGGAGGCCGGAGGCGGCTGGGGCCCTGACAGGAGGAGGGGGGGAGCTAGATGGGAAATGGGCCCACAAAGAGCAGTCTTCAGAACAGACAGGGAAACAGAGGCAGCTGAACTATTTGGTTATATAAACTCCGAACGATGGGGCGCCTGGGTGGCTCAGTCGGTTGAGCGTCTGCCTTCGGCTCAGGTCGTGATTCCAGGGTCCTGGGATCCCTGCTCAGCGGGGAGCCTGCTTCTCCCTCTCCCTCTGCCTGCCGCTCCCCCCTGCTTGTGTTCTCTATCTCTGTGTGTGTCAAAGAAATAAATAAAATCTTTAAAGAAAAAAAACAAAATAAAACTCCAAACAGTAAGATGAAACCAAATGAAGACAATTGTGTGTGTACACTGTGTGCTGGTGATATGAAAATGGAAACCCAAGCACGTGCTATGACTTCAGAGTTACCACAGCTCTCCAAGTGTAATGTCCCTATAGAAATATGTGCCTCTGAGGGACATTGGAGGATGGTGCTGGAGACCCCCACTCCTGTGTGACCTCCATGCTGCCCCAGGTGACCAGAGAGACAGAAACCGGTGGCTCTGAAAATTATTTTACAATGAACTCATGACCCTTACTCATTGTTATGGCCGACTCAGAATCATTAGCCTCATTTGGTCAGAGAATTATTATTTGTCCTTGTCTTCGTGCCTTTCTGTTCCTTTTGGAAACACAACTTTAACTTTATGGGGTAAGTCAGTAAAAAAAAAAAAAGAAAGAAAGAACATCAATAGATAGGCAACTTTGAGAGCACATCTGTCCTCCACAGCCACGGGAACCTATCTAGTCCTTGCCTTCATCGTGTGCTCATCCCGTGGAGGCAGAGGTCCTCTGGGTCTCTCTGAAGACTCTCTGCAGTGAACCTGTGCAAGAGATGTATGAAACTATTCCTCTCCTTTTTTGTTGCCTGTGAGGAGGAACGAAAGAGAAAGCCGGTAAAAACTCCTGCATCTGCAAGGAGCTGAGGGCTGAACTTCTCTTGTGATAGAAGAGCAACCATGTAAATGTTTGTTTAAACTCCAAGTATTTGGACTCCAACAGAATGTGCAGCCCTCCTTCCTCAGTCGTGATGACTACAACAGTTTTCAAGAAGGTTTTCTTTGGTGAATCACCTGATTATTTAAACACGCTTTTCTTTTTTATTAGGGCTTGACTCCAACTGGGTCACCTGCCCACAGATCCAAGCGTGCGTGGGCATGTAAGCTTTTTGGGTCAGGTGGTTTCTCTGAGCACAACTGGCCATGCTCCAGTCAGATTCCAAGACACGCTGGCGGAGCCTGTGCCCGGGAAAGGCCCCAGCCCCAGGTTGGCTCTGAACCCATCTAGGGGATGCAGAGTCTGTGCCCGGGAACACAGCAGGTCAGTTACACTTTGATGGCCATCCCAAGGACGGAGGTCATCAAGCCAGCCAAGAAGCGGGAATGCATCCACCCCACAAACATCTCTGGAATGTTCTCTAAGCCTCAGGAGCTGCACAGGCCTCGTGGACGAGACAAAGACAAGCACTAGCAAGCTCAAAGGCACACCAGGGACTTTGGCCTTTTTCCTCTCAAGAGTCTCAGCCCTTGGGGCAGTGGGGGCCCTTAAGCTTGACCAGCATGGTCATCCTGGTCCTCTTCTAGTCTGACAAGACTTGGCCACACTCACTTTTTTGGGTTTCTCCCCCTTCACCCTTTTCTGTTGCAAGAGCTCACATGTCCTGGGCCAGTGGAGGTGGGGCCTTGGAATGAGGACAGGTCTGGGGCCAGGTTCTGGTCCCTGCTGGCCTCCAGGTCGTGACTTTGGCCCTGTAAGGGCCTTGAGGCCGGTTAAATCACATACTTTCCAGTTTGTGGCAGGTCACAGTAAGGTGTCTTAGTCACAGGGTGGTTGGGTGGACCATAGCTATTTGGGGACCATGCAGAGCCCGGCTTGAGTATCACTTAGGCTAAGACCAGGGGAGGGTGGAGGATTAACAGCCCAACATCTGTGAAAACGTCTAAGCTCACCCAGGTGTCTAGGCACTGGTTCTGGAATTGTACAGCATATTGAAAACATCTGGAGAATTTAAGACACTGACTGATGCCTGGATCCCATGTGAGAATTCTGATGCAACTGATATGGGCAAGTGTTGGTTTTCTGTTGATTCGTAACAAATGACCAAATTTAGGCTTAAAACAACACACATTTATTTTCTAGTTTCCATGGATTAGCAGTTGGAATATGCCTTGGCTAGGCCCCTTGCTCAGGGTCTCACACAGCTGCAGCCGAAGTGTTGGATGGACTGTGCTCTCAGCTGCCAGAATTCTTTTCCTTGTGGTTTTGGGACTGAGGGCCTGGCTGTCAGCTGGATGCACTTTCAGGTCCCAGAGGCTGACCAGTTTCCCGCACAGTTCACGGCATGGCTGTTTCCCTCTTCAAGGCCAGGAGGAGACAGCCAGAGCTGGCTTGGGGTCTTATGTACATTCATGGTAATGTCATTGCAGGAGGGACACCTCTTTGCCACAAAATGTGACTTCAGGCAGTAGCATCGACCCCCCGTACCACTCCTTGGTTCGAAGCAAGTCCCAGGCTCCACCTCCAATCACAGGGAGGGCATGACCACTGGGGGTCACCTCAGCTGTGTCTACCACATGCTGTGACATGAGCAGTGGGACTCTTCAAGTTCCCAAGAAAATTTTAATGTGCAGCAAAATTTGAGAACCACTGATGCAAGGACCTTTGCCTTCATCTGTTCCAGACTAGCTGTGTCTCCTGCAGGCTCTGCTCAGTCCAGCTCACCAATTATGACAAATGTACCACTGGTGCAGATGTTGATAGTGGGGAGGCTACGCATGTGAGGCGCAAGTGTAAATGGGAACTCTGTACCTGCTGCTTAATTTTGCTCTGTATCCAAAATGCTCTAAAAATAGTCTATGTTCAAAAAGGGTTCAAATAAAGAGTTATTTTGAAGTGAAAAGAGGCACAAAAGGGGGAAATGTGTTTAAAATGTAAATAATTGAGGCTTGATCAGTTTCCAGAATTCCTAAAGAAGCTTTAATCAAAAGAAAAGAAGAAGGAACCCACTTTCAGCCACAGGACAGG
>NW_025411200.1:0-5144 GCF_002201575.2 Neomonachus schauinslandi | reverse complement strand
GTAAGAGGGTTCCCCTTTCTCCACAACCTCTCCAACATTTGTTGTTTTTCTCCCTGTCCATTTTTGCCATTCTAACTGGTGTAAGGTGGTATCTCAGTGTGGTTTTGATTTTAATTTCCCTGATGGCTAATGATGACGAACAGTTTTTCATGTGTCTGTTAGCCATTTGTATGTCTTCTTTTAAGAAATTTAAATTGTGATCTTTGATGGAGGCATGGAGCAAGTAATTATGGTTGTTTTAAAGCTTTAATAGCATATACATCACATAATGAGATCTAGATTTAAAAAGAACTTGAGTAGGAGTTGATCTTTTGGCAATTTTGGAGTACAGGGAAGGTGTCAGAAGGTTGGAATAGCTTTAGGGGGGAAAGAAAGATGGTGGAGGAGTAGGGGACCCTATTTCAACTGGTCCCCAGAATTGAGCTGGATATCTGCTGGACCACTCTGAGCACCCATGAAACCAGCCTGAGATGTAAGAAGATCTGGATCTCTACAAACAGAATATCGTGGGCAGTTGGTTTTGAGGTATGAAGTGGGGAGCCCTGATTCCATGGGCAGATTTTGGAGGATAAACAGCAGCGGGAGGATGCCTGGCCATGGGGATACTACACTGCCGGTGAGCCACAGCCTCACGCGCTGCGGACGGGCACAGACTCGTTGGGGCACAGACTTGCAGACTGGTAGCAGTGGGGAAAGGACTTTAGGGCAGCCCCCAGGGTGGAAACCCAGAGTGTGGGTGTAGCGCACATGAACTGGGAGCAGCTGGCGGTTTTAGAAGCACAAAGGGCAGAGACGTGCCCCGACCTGGAGGCAGGACTGGGAGCGCTCGGAGGGGCGCACAATCCAGGCTGCTGCAGTTTATAGCAGCACGGACAGAAACGGAGACAGTGTGGCCTGGAGGGCTCACTGAAGAACAGACTGCGGTCTCTCTGCTCTGAGGCAGAGTGTTGGAAACGGTCTCTTCTGCTCTGACTTGCAGAAGAGACGCGGAAAGCCGCCAGGGAAAGATGCCTGAGAACAAAAGCCCCAAAAACTGATTCCCGCTGAGCCCATCCCCCGCCACAGGGGGGCAGGGCAACTCCGCCCAAACAGGGTTGCCTGAGTAACAGTGTGGCAGGCCCCTCCCCCAGAAGACAGGCTGGGAAAACAAGAGGCCAGCAACCCTAAGGTCCCAAGAAAACAGGTGCATCTTGCTTGGGTTCTGGTCAATAATTTGGACTCTATACATTCCCTCAAACACCCATCAACAGAATGACTAGGAGGAGTAATCCCCAAAATAGAAAAGACTCAGAGATCATGACTTATGCTACAGATTTACAAATGGATGCAGATATAACCAAGATGTCAGAGATGGAATTCAGGCTAGCAATTGTGAAGACAATGGCTAGAATGGAGAAATCAATTAATGGCAACATAGTCTCTAAGGGCAGAAATGAAAGGTGAATTGGCAGAACTTAAAAATGCTATCAATGAGATCCAATCCAATCTAGATAATCTAACAGCTAGGGTAACTGAGGCAGAAGAACGAATAAGCGACCTGGAAGAGAATATAATAGATAAAAAGGGAAAAGAGGAGGCCAGGGAAAAACAACTCAGAATCCATGAAAATAGAATCAGAGAAATAAGTGGCACCATGAAGCGTTCCAATGTCAGAATAATTGGAATCCCGGAGGGAGTGGAGAGAGAGAGAGGACTAGAAGATGTATTTGAGCAAATTGTAGCTGAGAACTTCCCTAATCTGGGGAATGAAACAAACATTCGCGTCCTAGAGGCAGAGAGGACCCCTCCTAAGATCAAGGAAAACAGGCCAACACCCCGGCATGTAATAGTAAAACTTGCAAATCTTAGAACCAAGGAAACCATCTTAAGGGCAGTTAGGGGGAAGAGATTCCTTACGTACAGAGGGAGGAACATCAGAATAACGTCAGACCTATCCACAGAGTCCTGGCAAGCCAGAAAGGCCTGGCAAGACATATTCAGGGTACTAAATGAGAAGAACATGCAGCCAAGAATACTTTATCTGTCAAGGCTTTCATTTAGAATGGATGGAGAGATGCAGAGCTTCCACGACCGGCAGAAGTTGAAAGAATATGTGACCACTAAGCCTGCAAGAAATATTAAGGGGGGTTCTATAAAAGGAGAAAGACCCCAAGAGTGATCTACAACAGAAATTTACAGGGACAATCTATAAAAACAATGTCTTCACAGGCAACATGATGACAATTAATTCATATCTTTCAGTAATCACTCTTAATGTGAATGGCCTAAACGCTCCCATAAAATGGCACAGGGTTGCAGATTGGATAAAAAGACAGGACCCATTCATATGCTGCCTACAAGAGACTCATTTTGAACCTAAAGATACATCCAGACTGAAAGTGAAGGGATGGAGATCCATCTTCCATTCCAGTGGACCTCAAAAGAAAGCTGGGGTAGCAATTCTTATATCAGACAAATTAGATTTTAAACTGAAGTCTGTAATTAGAGACACGGAAGGACACTATATCATTCTTAAAGGGTCTACCCAACAAGAAGATCTAACCATTGTAAATATCTATGCCCCCAACATGGGAGCAGCCATCTACATAAGCCAACTGTTAACCAAAATAAAGAGTCATATTGATAACAATACGTTAATTGTAGGAGACCTCAGTACTCCACTCTCAGCAGTGGACAGATCATCTAAGCAGAAAATCAACAAGGAAACAAGAGCTTTGAATGATACACTGGACCAGATAGACCTCATAGATATTTACAGAACATTCCATCCTAAAACAACAGAATACTCATTCTTCTCGAGCGCACATGGAACTTTCTCTAGAAGAGACCACATACTGGGTCACAAATCAGGTCTCAACCGATACCAAAAGACTGAGATTATTCCCTGCATATTCTCAGACCACAATGCTCTAAAACTGGAACTCAATCACAAGAAAAAATTTGGCAGAAATTCAAACACTTGGAAGCTAAAGACCACTCTGCTCAAGAATGTTTGGGTCAACCAAGAAATCAAAGAACTTAAACAATTCATGGAAATCAATGAGAATGAAAACACATTGGTCCAAAACCTATGGGATACTGCAAAGGCGGTCCTAAGGGGGAAATACATAGCCACCCAAGCCTCACTCAAAAAAATAGAAAAATCCCGAATTCACCAACTAACTCTACACCTTAAAGAACTAGAGAAAAAGCAACAAACGATGCCTAAGCCATGCATTAGAAGAGAAATAATTTAAATTAGAGCAGAAATCAATGAATTAGAAACCAGAAACAGTAGATCAGCTCAATGAAACTAGAGGTTGGTTCTTTGAAAGAATTAATAAGATTGATAAACCACTGGCCAGACTTATCCAAAAGAAAAGAGAAAGGACCCAAATAAATAAAATTATGAATGAAAGGGGAGAGATCATGACTAACACCAAGGAAATAGAAACAATTATTAGAAATTATTATCAACAACTATATGCCAATAAACTGAGCAATCTGGATGAAATGGAGGCCTTCCTGGAAACCTATAAGCTGCCAAGACTGAAACAGGAAGAAATTGACAACCTGAGTCGGCCAATAACCAGTAACGAGATTGAAGCAGTGATCAAAAACCTCCCAAAAAACAAGAGTCTGGGGCCTGATGGGTTCCCTGGGGAATTCTACCAAACATTCAAAGAAGAAATAATACCTATTCTACTGAAGCTGTTTCAAAAAATAGAAATAGAAGGGAAACTTCCAAACTCATGCTATGAGGCCAGCATTACCTCAGTCCCCAAACCAGGCAAAGACCCCATCCAAAAGGAGAATTTCAGACCGATATCCCTGATGAATATGGATTCTAAAATCCTCAACCAAATCCTAGCTAATAGGATCCAACAATACATTAAAAGGATCATCCACCACGACCAAGTGGGATTTATCCCCGGGATGCAAGGGTGGTTCAACATTTGCAAATCAATCATTGTGATAGAACACATTAATAAGAGGAGGGAGAAGAACCATATGGTCCTCTCAATTGATGCAGAAAAAGCATTTGACAAAATACAGCATCCTTTCCTGATTAAAACTCTCCAGAGTATAGGGATAGAGGGAACATTCCTCAAGTTCATAAAATCCATCTATGAAAGACCCACAGCAAATATCATCCTCAATGGGGAAAAGCTGAGAGCCTTTCCCTTAAGATCAGGAACACGTCAAGGGTGCCCACTCTCACCACTATTGTTCAACATAGTACTAGGAGTCCTAGCAACAGCAATCGGACAACAAAAAGAAATAAAAGGTATTCAAATTGGCAAAGAAGTAGTCAAACTCTCTCTTTTCGCAGATGACATGATACTTTATGTGGAAAACCCAAAAGACTCCACCCCCAAATTACTAGAACTCATACAGCAATTCAGTAATATGGCAGGATACAAAATCAATGCACAGAAATCAGTTGTTTTCTTATACACTAACAACGCAACTGTAGAAAGAGAAATTAGAGAAATGATTCCATTTACAATAGCACCCAAAACCATAAGATACCTTGGAATAAACCTAACCAAAGAGGTAAAGGATCTATACTCTAGGAACTACAGAACACTCATGGAAGAAATTGAAGAAGACACAAAAAGATGGAAAAATATCCCATGCTCATGGATCAGAAGAATAAACATTGTTAAGATGTCTGTGCTACCCAGAGCAATCTATACCTTCAATGCCATCCCGATCAAAATTCCAATGACAGTTTTCAAAGTGCTGGAACAAACAATCCTAAAATTTGTATGGAATCAGAAAAGACCCCGAATCGCCAAGGAGATGTTGAAAAAGAAAAACAAAGCTGGGGGCATCACGTTGCCCAATTTCAAGCTATATTACAAAGCTGTGATCACCAAGACAGCATGGTACTGGCACAAAAACAGACATACAGACCAATGGAACAGAATAGAGAGCCCAGATATGGACCCTCAACTCTGTGGTCAAATAATCTTTGACAAAGCAGAAAAACCATGCAATGGAAAAAAGACAGTCTCTTCAATAAATGGTGCTGGGAAAATTGGACAGCCACATGCAGAAGAATGAAACTGGACCATTCTCTAACACCTTCACCAAGATAAACTCAAAGTGGAGGAAAGACCTCAATGTGAGACAGGAATCCATCAAAATCCTAGAGGAGA
>NW_025411199.1:0-5144 GCF_002201575.2 Neomonachus schauinslandi | reverse complement strand
CTAAAGCCACAGTGCTAAGAGACCCATGGCCCCACAAGTTGGGAACCTTTCACACCCTCGATGCTTCACACACACATGAAGCATGCAGTGCCCGAACCCACCTTTCAGCCCATGCTCTCCTGGGCAGCAGGACTAGTGGCGATGAGGTGGACAATGGTGTCCTCATGTCCCTCATGAGGGTTCTGCAGCCATCCCCAGCTTCTGCATTCAGGGCCACTGCAGGCTTCTGCAGACGACTACTCTGCATAACTGTCTCATTACGCCTCTGGTTCACGGGCAGAAGAGCCTGCCAGGTAGGGTGCATCCAGGGCACCCTGAGCCTCAGGCTGGCTGGCCGTTGGGAATGCAAGAGTAGCTTGTGCCCAGAGCCCCTCAGCATCACATGGGGACCATGCACAACACAGCCTCTGGCTTGTCTTGCAGGTGGACTTGGAGGCCGTTGGGGAAGCGGCTCAGTCAGCCAAGATGGTTGTGAGGACACTGCAGTTATAGGATGAGGCTGGAGAAGTCTCTGTCCTGTCGAGAGCTGTCATGTCTCCACATCCCAGGCTCACTGGTTCCTTCTACACAACCCAGGGAGCAGAACAGGAACTTGGGATAAGGGGGTGGGACAGCAGGTTAATTGGCTTCTCAACTTTTGTCATGAACAGGTAGCTATTTATTTATTTTTTTTAGAACACCTTAAATTTTTAATCCTTTCTATACAGGTTACCCAGACCACGTCTGATTAAGAAAACTGTAGAAAGTTAGTACCTGTCACAAGCAAACGCCAGGCAGCGTCACGTGTCGATTTTCCGCAGAGTCCTGCTTTGCGGGGTCTCCGCTCACCCTCGCTGGAATCCGTCGTGGCAGAGTTTAGTCCACAGGTCGCTTCTCCTCGTATTTCTTTGGAACCTCTTCAGCGTTCTTACAGAATTTTTTACGGTCCTTAGAGTATTCTTCAGCTAGGTCAGCCCGAAGTGGGTGCTCGGGCTGGGGGTTGTTCACCAGTGCTGTGAGGGACTGGATTACTTGGCCGGTTCTGGTTGCTGGCTTCCAGTTTTCAGCACTAATTCCTGGCAGACAGACCTGCCCCTTTTCATCGATGTTCGGGTGATAGATCTTTGTTTTAAATGTGATCTTCGGTGGTTTGTGTGGGTACTCTGCTGGAAAGTTGATTTCCATTCTGAAAGCCCCCTTATCATATGGAGGGTTGTCAGGAACAATAAGCCCTCGACAAGTCAATAAATTAGCTTCATCAACTTGGATGTTACGGAAGTCTTTCATTCCACCTTTGTGGATTTCTTCAAGCTCCTTCATCAGCCTCCTGCTGGCCGCTATCTTGGATCTGGCCTTGCTTGAACAGGCAGCTATTTTATCTACTCTATGGCCTGTTTTACAAGAGCTAAACTTTCCCTGCTTGTCACCATCTTGGATCCCAGGTTTCTTCAACTGCATGATCATGTGGGAAAGTTCTTGGACACTTTCAGGCTTCAGCAGGCCTAAGGTCAAGTGGCTGTTAGCAGCTGTGGGGGTGAAGAGCTTGCTGGGCAGGGCAGGGCAGCCAGCTCACATCCTGGGGGATCCAATGCCAAACCTGACCGCTGCGGAGCCCTGCTTCTGGAGGGAAGAGATCTCACAGCCCTGAGACCCAAAGAGAGATGCTCACATTCCCAGAGCCAGGTTGGCCCCCCGGCTCTCCTCATTCCTCACCTACATGTCCCCTAACAGAGCCAGCCAGGACCCCACGGGAGATCCAGTACCATCAGCATCAGTAGGAGGAGTGTCAACTACTGAATGAAAACTCTAGTCCCTTTCTCTCCATGTCTGGAAAAGCAAACACCGTACCTGGGGTTATCGTGCAGTGGGCAGCGGGCAGAGGGTGCAGGTGGACTGCAGCTGAGACAGAATTAGCTGGATTTCTTGACACTGCCGTTTTCTGTCTCTGGAGAAAAAGAGAGGTGATTAACTGAGGTTTTAGCATTTCTCATTTCAGTAGATATAATCAAACAAATAGTTGGAAATGGTCTTTTATGTGCACAAAGCTTTCCACATTTCTAGAAAAGAAAATGCTCAATTGACAGGGACTGGCAGAGCAGAACTGGATAGAGCCCAGGGGTCCTCAGGCCTGACATGCAGTCTGTATACGACAGAGCTTGGAACTGTGCTATGGAGTGACGTTGGAGACCTTTAAACTGTATTTCCAGGTGATAAATTTAGAGAGAAAGTTATGTTTCACAACGTTAGTTTGTGGGTATTATACTCTAACCCTGTTCACTAACCCCCTTTTTTTCAGTTTTAGAGGTAGAATTTACTGATTCATCAGTTGCATATAACATCAGCGCTCATTACATCACCTGTCTCCTTGACACCCACCACCCAGTTACCCCGTCCCCCACCCATCTCCCCTCCAACACCCTCAGTTTGTTTCCTATAGCGGAGACTCTCTTGGGACGCCTGGGTGGCTCAGTCAATTAAGCGCCTACCTTTGGCTCAGGTCATGAACCTGGAGTCCTGGGATCCAGCCCCATGCTGGGCTCCCTGCTAAGTGGGGAGACTGCTTCTCTCTCTGCCTCTGCCCCTCACCCCGCTCATGCTCTCACATATAAATTATTTTTTTAAGAGTCTCTTTTGCTTTGTCTACCTCCCTGACTTATTTTATTTCCCCCCTTCCCCTGTGTTCATCTATTTTCTTTCTTAAATTCCACATGACTGACATCATATAATTGTCCTCCTGATTGACTTATTTCACTTAGCATAAAAACCTCTAGTTCCATCCCCCTGGTTTCATGATTTTTGATGGCTGAGTAGTACTCCAATGTGTATATAGAGCAGATCTTCTTTATCCATTCATCTGTCGTGGACATCTGGGCTCTTTCCATACTCTGGCTATTGTGAACATTGCTGCTCTAACCACTGGGGGCATGTGCCCCTGGAATCACTGTGTGTGTATCCTCTGGATAAACACCTACTAGTGTAATCCTCGGATTTGGGTAGCTCTATTTTTCATTTTGAAAACCTCCATGCTATTCTCCAGAGTGGCTGCACCAGCTTGCATTCCCACCAACAGTGTAGGAGGATCCCTTTCCTCCGCATCCTCACCAACACCTGTTGCCTCTTGTGTTGTTAATGTCAGCCATTCTGACAGGTGTGTGGTGGCCGCTCATCATGGTGTGGATTCGGATTTCCCTGACGATGAGTGATGTTCAGCATATTTTCACGTGTCTGCTAGTCATCTGGAAGTCTTCTTTAGAGAAATGTCCCTCGTGTCTATTTAACGTGCCCTTTTGGGGTAACTCATCTGGTTTTGATTTCAGCACAGCAGCTTCCCGGGCAGTGACTGTCCTCGCCCTTGACTCTGGTGCTTAAGCATCACAGGGTAGACTGCGCTGTAAGGCCTGAGAGTTCATTTCCCCTCTTTCTGGCACTAGGCAAGCTCCTGACTTGAGCTCCGATGGCTGAGGTTTCCACTCAAAGAGCCTGTCTCCAGTAAACACACTGCGGGCCAGGCCACCAGGCCTGCAGGTCCCTCCCCACTCAGAGGCGCCTTTGTTTGGGAGAATCTGGGTGGGTTTTTTTACCTGCCCACTGTGCCCCTTGCCTTTTCTCTTCCTGTGCTTGAAGTTCTCGCACTGACGTTTAAGTTCATCAGTGAAGGAGGAACCCTAACCCCCGCCCCCACCCACTGCCCCAGCAACAGCAGAGGCCCAGCCCCAGGCGCTGTCACATCCAGGACCTGCAAGCAGCACACTCTGACTTCCCCCACATTCGAGGCTGGGGGGAGGGGGGGCTGCAGCTACAGGACCCTGGAGACCCCAGCAGGAACCCAGGGTGAGAGGGGCGGGGACAGCAGCCTCCTGACTGGCCAGGATGAGAGGGGCGGGGCCAGCTGCCTGGTGATTGGCAAGCATAAAGGGGGCAGAGACAGCCGCCTGGTGATTGGCAAGGAAGAGCTGGACAGAGAAACCTGCTGCCTGCTGGTTGGTGAGGGAGAGCGGGGCGGCCACAGCTGCCTGTTGACTGGCCAGTGAGAGCAGGGTGAGGACAACTGCCTGGCTCTTGGCCAGTGCGTGAGGGCAGGGACAGCCGCCTGCTCTTCTGGCAGGGACCTCAGGTGAAGAAGGCTGCCTGGCGACGGGCCAGGGTTTGGGGGGCGGGGACATCGCCTCCTGCTCCGCCAGGGCCTGGTGGTGACTTAGGGGTCCTGGTGCAAGCAGTCACCAAAACCAGGACACCAGCGCTCCGGGGGGAGCGAGGACTCCACTTCTGCACCCCGCCTGTCCCCCGGGCGCCCGACCACACACACGCAGCCAGGAGCAGCCCGGCCTCCCTCACGGCGCCGTGCATGCCGGCTCACGTCCCTGCTCCAACCCACGGTTTGCAGAACAGAGCCCACGCTTCTTAACGGGACACCGTGACCCACACGGAGAGCCGCCGACCCCCCTGCGCCCCTGCAGACGCTCCCCAGGCGGAGGCCGCCTGCCCAGCTCACTCCCCGCCCTCTGACACCCGCCCACAAGCATAGTGGGCGCCCAGCCCCACGCTTCCCTCGCTGGTCCCAGAGGCCGCCTCTGCCTGTCCACTCAGCATACCTGCCTGGTCCAGAAGAGCTGGCTGCAAGCTTTGTGCACCAGGCCCCGAGCACCGCACCCCATACTGCCTTTCGAGAATGTGAGCCTGGAGGATGCAGACCGTGCACAGGATGCAGGCCTCCCCCTGCCTCCTGGCAATGCACCTTGAACACGTACTTGGCTACCAAGCGGTGCCCCCATTGCCAAACAGGGAAGAAGTGGCAGCATGGGCCCTCCCCCCCCAAAACAGGCAGTGACTCTGTAAGACACTTGGAAGATCAGGCTAGGGAGCACAAAGAACCACCCAAACCAGAAAAGTAGGGCATCTGTACCCAGATGTGGGAAATTCAGGCTACTACCCAGGTGCAAATCCCCCACTCCGGTAGAGGGTCCAGGTGTGGGGTGTCTGTGAAGGGAAATGCCGTTCCCTCTGTTGGGGTCTTACTCCCTAATGTCAGCGATTCAGGGCTGGATGCCAAGACCTGGCTGGTGCTTGCCGCCATCCAGAGTGCAGTACCCATGTAGGGTCACTGTGCCCAGAAGTTGTTGCTTCCATGGCCTGCAGGCCTCTGGCCTAGGCTGGCTTCAGCCTGA
>NW_025411198.1:0-5147 GCF_002201575.2 Neomonachus schauinslandi | reverse complement strand
CCAGCTGAATTCCTGAGAGGAGACGAAATCCAGGTCTCCTACTCCTCTGCCATCTTGCTCCGCCCCCCAATTTGCATGACTCTTATCCCAGTTCTGGCATCATCATCCTTTTTTTTATTCTATTTTATATAAATGAAAAGGTGTTTAGTTAAAAAAAAAAATAGGGGACTTTGAGAAGGGGATTAGAGAAAGCTGTCTGCTATCAGAAACTCATCCTAAGAGTATTGTAGATATCAAAACTGCAAATGCTAAAAGAGATACCAGCCATCACAGTGCTGGAATATCTACAAATAAATCATCTGTAATATCACTCTTAATAGTTGTGGATATCACATTCCAGCTGCAACTGTCAGGGCTCAAACTGACAACATTTTTAGAGTGAATTTCAGCTTAAGAAATCCAGTGAATATGTACCCACTGAGCACCTCACTGGTGCATGGCACAGTGGCTGGGCTTTATGGGATTTTCCAGAGAAATTCAAAACCTGGTTGCTGTCTTTGAGGAGCTTACAGTCGATTTATAATAATGAATTTTCACATACATGAAACAGTCTGGAGAGCAATAACATGGCTGTGTGACCAATCAAAACCTAAGTGATACGGTATAGGGAAAAATGCCCTGATAGAGCAGAGAGAGTAGGGAAGGTTTTAGGTGGAAGATATGACTTGAGATTTGTCTGAAAGGATCCAGGACTTAGAAACAGGAGGGAAGGGAACGCCAGGATGGAGCTGTAGCACAATTGAAAGTAGTGACAGGAACTCAGAATGGTGAGAATATAGGGAGTGGGGGTAAGAGGGTACGGCGAGAGTGAAAGGAAATGGACTCGACTGGATAGAGTAGGGCCGTCTCCTAGAGCAGGAGTTAACCCCCTTTTCCTGTGAAGGGCCAGGAAGTCAATATTTTAGGTTGTGCGGGCCATGTGGTCTCCGTCACAGCCGCTCAGTTCTGCTGTCGTATAAAAGCAGCCGTAGATGAGGAGTAAAGGAATGAGCTGTGTCCAGTGCAGTTTTTTGTTTTTTTACAAAAGCAATCAGTGGCCTGAGTTTGGCCCACAGGCTGTAGTTTGCCCACCGCTGTCCTAGAGCCACGGTCCCCAAACGACGTGCCAGGCTGCACGTAACAAACTCACAGGGAGCCATAGGGTATTTTAAATTTTTGAGGGAAATACAGTGATACTTGACTTCTGCCTATAAATCCTAGAAATTGTTTTCTCTTCCTGCTGTAACGGATTACCTCCAACTTCGCCACTTAACACAATGCTCATTTATTGTCTTTGAGTGCTGTAGGTTCGAAGTCTGACGCAAATCTCACTAGGCTAAACGGAAGGTGTTAGCAGGGCTACGTTCCTTTCTGGGGGCTCAAGGGGGGGAATCCATTGCCTTGCTGTTTCCGACTTCTAGAGGCTGTTGGCATTCCTTGGCCTGTGCCTGGCCCTCTTCCTCCATCTTCAGAAGGTCGAGTCCTTCTCACATCACCTCATTCCAGTGACCTTGCTTCTGTCATCACATCTACTTCTCTGCTTCTGACTCTTCTGCCTTCACTCTTCTCCTTTTAAGGACCCTTGTGATTACATTGGATAATTCAGGATAATCTCCCTCTCTTAGGGTTAACTGGTAAGTAAGTAACCTTAATTCCATCTGCAACCTTAATTCCTCTTTGCCACGTAACCTGATATATTCACAGGTTCCAGGGATTAGGACATAGGTGTCTTTGGAGGACCATTATTCTTCCTACCACAGCCTGCCCCCTGGACTTCGAAGATCCACTTATATCTCACCTGCAGAATACATTCACCCCATCCCAACATCCCCAAACTCTCAACTGTTACAGCGACTCTTAAGTCTAAACTCTTATCTTAATGTCAGCAGCTCAGAATCCCCAAATCTCATCATCTAAATCAGGCGTGGGTCTGAGGCATCCTGGGGTAAAATTCCTCTCCATCTGCAGGTGTTGTTTTGTTTTGTTTTGTTTTTTGTTATTTCACTCTCAAAATATAATGGTGAGACAGGCATAGGATACCAGTTATAGGTATTCCAGTTCAAAGAGGGAGAAAAATGGAAGGCAAACGAAGTCACAGGTCTCAAGCAATTTCAAAATGCAGCCAAACTAACTCCATTACATTTCAGGACCTGCGACTAATTTCCTGGGGCTTGCAGCTTCATCCTGTGAACTTCAGACTCTGTCCTCTGGGCTCGTGGCTGCACCCTGGGTCCTCTTTCCTTTTTCAGGGAAGGAGCATGTCTGTGCAGCTCAGGAGCCTCATCAGCCTGTTTCCTGACTCTATAGAGTTTCGGAGGTCCACCAGCCTTCTTTCAGTTTTATACTCTCTCCATCTCTTCAGTCCACTGAGGCAGTTCGTGGGCTAGTATGCCATCCTCGAGAACCTTGTGGGTCTCACATGTATGTCATGGATATTCATTTGGTCAGACAAGAAGCTCTTGACAGGTCTTTCCTCGATAATCCTATTTCTATTCTTGGCTTCTGCTGAGATGGCTGTGGAGGTCTGAGTCACATGTTTAAGCTTTTCAAAGAGCTTTTTGTGTGACTGAATACTCTGACCTTTTGATCTGAGATATTAGCAAAAGATTTTCTAGCCACAGCCTTGGCTTTTTCTCTAGAGCATGCTTTCCTGACAGGGAATGTCTCAATTTTAGCATCTTCTGCAGTCCAGATAGGCTGAAGATTTCCAAAATCATTAAGTCCTGGTTCCTTTTTGTCCAATAGTTCTTTCTCAATTTATTTGTTTCCTCCCATGTTTTATGTGAGCAGCGAGAAGACACTAGGCCACACTTTCAGCACTTTGCTTGGAAATCTCAGCTAAATGTCCAGTGTCATCATTTACAAGTTCTGCTTTCCACAGAACTGTAGGACACAATTCTGCTAAGCTCTCTGCCATGATGTAGCAAGGATGACCTTCCCTCAAATTTTCCAGTAGCATGTTCCTCATTTCCTCCTGAGCCTTCACCAGCAGCACCTAATTCATCAAGTGTGATTCTACGAACAGTCTGTTCCCAGTGATGTAGGTATTCTCTGAAGAAATTTGCTCATTTCTCCACCATGCCCCTCACTTCCTTCTGAGCCCTCATTGAGGGGGTTGTTTAACATCCATATTTCTACTAACCGTCTGTTCAATCTAGAATCTAGGTTACGATCTCGGCCATTTTGGTCATGGTCCTCAAATTCTTCTGGCCTCTGCCCACCACCGCTCAGATCTAAAGCTGCTTTCCCATTTGTGGGCATTTGTTATAGCAGCACCCCATTGCCAGGTGCCAAAATCTGTTGCATTCCTTTTGATTACATTGCATCTTTGCAAGTCTGGGTGTTTAGTGGTTGCTGTGATGAAAAAGTAACACATGAGAGAGATGAGGGAAGCAGTGTCCAGTTTCCTTCCAAGGTTTGAGTGCCCAACACTGCCCAACAGGCTTGCCCACGCATGCATCCCATTAGTAATTGTGGCTATTTAAGAATGAAATAAAAATTTCTTTTTCAATTCATATGTATTATTTTCTCAAATAGATACTAAATTTTAGTACATAAATACTGATTAAATTGTTTGGACCTAATGGTGTGGTAACTGGAACTAGTACATACTGCTTTTGACCTAAGGGTGCCATGAAAAACTTGAGACACAAAGGGTGCCATGAACCGAGAAGCTTTGAGAACTTCTGTCTTAGAGGGATGTTGGGTAGAGTAGTTGATGCCTTAGACAGTGAGACATCATTGTGTATTCTTGAATGGGGGAGTGATTTGAAACCATTCTATCTTAAGGATATAGTATGTTATAACTGTATACTGCTTTATGGTTTTTAAGGTGCTTTACATGAATTAGGTCAGCTGATAAATCGGGAAACAGGGCACAGGATGGATTGAAGGAAGGATTAAAGGCTCTTGGAGTAACCTAGGTGTGAGATGAATGTCTAAAATAAGAGTAGCCATGAAGAAAGAAGTATAGGACAGATGCTGTGAAGAAAAGTTCAAACGATTTTGGTGACATATTAGATAAGGGATATAAAGGAGAGGGAAGAATCCAAGATCATTGCAAGGTCTCAAATTTAGTACACTGGGATATTGGCAGGATCACTGATAGAGTAATGACTCTACTTTGAGAAAAGGAACTGGTGGAGTGGCAATGGTGGAAACTAGACCCAAGGGGGGGTGGTTAAGACAGGAGAATGAAGAGGAGGTAGTGTGTGTAGACCACATATACCAGGATTGGGGAAGTAAAGGGAAGGAGATGAATAGAACAGTGTTTTTTGAGAAGAAATGGGACTGTAGAATACATGGTAACAGTATCTTGGTTGAGATGGTAGTTACATGACTGTATACATTTGTCAAAACTGTTAGAACTACACACTTAAAAAAGATTAATTTTACTCTGTGTAAATTTTACCTGAATACATGAAAACGGAGCTTTATTTTTCTTTTTAGTTAAGATATAATTCACATACTATAAATGTCACCATTATTAAGTGTACACTACAGCGATTTTAGTATATTCACAAATTGTGCAACCATCACCACTGTTGAACTCCAAAACATTTCCACCACCCCAAAAAGCGACCCCTTGTCTGTTAGCAGTCACTCCAATCCCTGGCAACTGCATAATCTACTTCCCTTTATTCCCCCAGTATTTTTTATTGTGGTAAAATAACAGGTACCGTAAAATTTACCATCCTAACCATTTCTAAGTGTATGGTTCAGGGGCATTAAGGACATGCACACTGTTATGCAACCATCTCCACCATCCATCTCCAGAACTCTTGTCATCTTGCAAAACTGAAACTCTATACCTATTAAACCATAAGTTCCCATTCCCACTTCCCCCAGCCCCAGGCAACCACCATTCTCCTTTCTGTCTCTATGATTCTGACTACTCCAAGTACTTCATTTAAGTGAAATCACACAGTAATTTGTCTTTTTGTGACTGGCTTGTTTCACTTAGCATAGGGTCCTCAAGCTTCCTGCATGTTGTAGCATGTGTCAGAATTTCCTTCCTTTTTTAAGGCTGAATATATATTCTTTTTTTTTTTTTCTTTTTAGCGCATATTTTTTTTTATTCTTATGTTAATCCCCATACATTACATCATTAGTTTTAGATGAAGTGTTCCATGATTCATTGTTTGTGCATAACACCCAGTGCTCCATGC
>NW_025411197.1:0-5150 GCF_002201575.2 Neomonachus schauinslandi | reverse complement strand
GAGATATGTCTAGTAAGAAGTTGCTACAGCGGAGGTCAAAGATGTTGCTGCCTGTGTTCTCCTCTAGCATTTTGATGGTTTCCTGTCTCACATTTAAGTCTTTCATTCGTTTTGAATTTATTTTTGTGTATGGTGTGAGAAAGTGTTCCAATTTCATTCTTTTGCATGTTGCTGTCCAGTTTTCCCAACACCATTTGTAGAAGAGACTCTTTTTCCATTGGATATTCTTTCCTTCTTTGTTGAAAATTAGTTGACCATTTAGTTGTGGGTCCATTTCTGGGTTCTCTGTTCTGTTCCATTGATCTATGTGTCTGTTTTTATGCCAATACCATACTGTCTCAATGATTACAGCTTTGTAAAATACCTTGAAGCTCAGAATTGTGATGCCTTCGGCTTTGCTTCTATATTTCAACAGTACTTTGGCTATTTGGGGTCTTTTGTGGTTCTATACAAATTTTAGGATTGTTTGTTCTAGCTCTGTGAAAAATGCTGGTGGTATTTTGATAGGGATTGCACCAAATGTGTAGATTGCTTTAGGTAGCATAGACATTTTTACAGTATTTGTTCTTCCAATCCATGAGCATGAAATGTTATTCCATTTCTTTGTATCATCTTCAGTTTCTATAATTTTTTTAGAAGTTTTTTTTTTAAGATTTTATTTATTTATTTGACAGAGAGAGACAGCGAGAGAGGGAACACAAACAGGAGGAGTGGGAGAGGGAGAAGCAGGCTCCCCACTGAGCAGGGAGCCTGATGCGGGGCTCAATCCCAGGACCCTGGGATCATGACCTGAGCCTAAGGCAGACGTTTAATGACTGAGCCACCCAGTGCCCCTAGTGTTCTATAATTTTCAGAGTACAAATCTTTTACCTCTTTGGTTAGGTTTATTCCTAGGTATCTTATGGCTTGGGGCACAATTGTAAATTGGATCAATTCCTTGGTTTCTCTTTTTGCTGCTTCATTATTGATGTATAGAAATGCAACAGATTTCTGTATATTGATTTAGTACCCTGTGACCTTACTGAATTTGTGTATCAGTTTTGGCAATTTTTGGTGGAGTCTTTTGGGTTTTCTACATAGAGTATCATGTCATCTGCAAATAGTGAAAGTTTGGCTTCTTCCTTCTGATTTGGATGCCTTTTATTTCTTTTTGTTGTCTGATTCCGGAGTCTAGGACTTCCAGTACTATGTTAAATAAAGTAATGAGATTGGACATCCCTGTCTTGTTCATGACCATAGCGGGAAAGCTCTAAGTTTTTCCCCATTGAGGATGATATTCAGTGTGGGTTTTTTGTACATGGCCTTTATGATATTGAGGTATATTCCCTATATCCCTTTCTTGAGGGTTTTTTTCTTATGAAGGAATATTGTACTTTGTCAAATGCTTTTTCTACATCTATTGAGAGTATCATATAGTTCTTATCCTTTCTTTTATTAATGTGATGTATCACATTGATTGATTTGCAAATATTGAACCACCCAGCAACCCAGGAATAAATCCCACTTGACCATGGTGGATGATTCTTTTAATGTACTGTTGAATTTGATTTGCTAGTATTTTGTTGAGAATTTTTGCATCCATGTTCATCAGGGATACTGGCTTGTTGTTTTCTTTTTTAGTGGAGTCTTCATCTGCTTTTGGAATCAGGGTAATGCTGGCCACATAGAATGAGTTTGGAAATTTTCCTTCCATTTGTATTTTTTTGGAACAGTTTGATAAGAATAGGTATTAACTCTTCTTTAAATGTCTAGTAAAATTCCCCTGGGAAGCCATCTGGACCTGAACTTTTGTTTGTTGGGAGATTTTTGATTACTGATTCAATTGCTTTGCTGGTTTTCAGTCTGTTCAAGTTTTCTATTTCTTCCTGTTTCAGTTTTGGTAGTTTATATGTTTCTAGGAATTTATCTGTTTCTTCCACATTGCCTGATCTGTTGGCATATAATTTTTCATAATATTCTCTTAAAATTCTATATTTCTGTGGTGTTGGTTATTATTTCACCTCTCTCATTCATGGTTTTATTTATTTGGGTCCTTTCTCTTTTCTTTTTGATAAGTCTGGCTAGAGGTTTATAAATTTTATTAATTTTTTCAAAGAACAAGCTCCTGGTTTCATTGATCTCTTCTACTGTTTTTGTTTGTTTGTTTCTATATCATTTATTTCCACCCGAATTTTTATTATTTTCCTTCTCCTGCTGGCTTTAGGCTTTTTTTGTTATTCTTTTTCTAACTCCCTTAGGTGTAAGGTTAGCTTGTTTATTTGAGATCTTTCTTACTTCTTGAGGTAGGTCTGTATGGCTATATCCTTCCCTCTTATGACCACTTTTGTTGCATCCCAAAGGTTTTGGACTGACGTGTTTTCATTTTCATTTGTTTCCCTGTATTTTTTTTTTATTTTGTCTTTAATTTCCTGGTTGACTCATTCATCCTTTGGGTGCGGGATGTTCTTTAGCCTCCATGTATTTGGGGTCTTTCTTAATTTTTTCTTGTGGTTGACTTCAAGTTTCATAGTGTTGTGGTCGGAAAATACACATGGTATGATCTCAATCTTTTTGCACTTGTTGAGGGTTGAATTGTGACCCAGTATGTGATCTGTTCTGGAGAATGTCCCATGTGCACTCAAAGAGAATGTGTATTCTGCTGTTTTAGGATACAATGTTCTGAATATATCTGTTAAGACTGTCTGGTCCACTCATAGATATTTACAGAACATTCCACCCTAAAACAACAGAATACACATTCTTCTCGAGCGCACATGGAACTTTCTCCAGAATAGACCATATACTGGGTCACAAATCAGGTCTCAACCGATACCAAAAGATTAAGATTATTCCCTGCATATTCTCAGACCATAAAGCTCTAAAACTGGAACTCAATCACAAGAAAAAATTTGGCAGAAATTCAAACACTTGGAAGCTAAAGACCACTCTGCTCAAGAATGTTTGGGTCAACCAAGAAATCAAAGAAGAACTTAAACAATTCATGGAAATCAATGAGAATGAAAACACATCAGTCCAAAACCTATGGGATACTGCAAAGGCGGTCCTAAGGGGGAAATACATAGCCATCCAAGCCTCACTCAAAAAAAGAGAAAAATCCCGAATTCACCAACTAACTCTACACCTTAAAGAACTAGAGAAAAAGCAACAAACGATGCCTAAGCCACGCATTAGAGGAGGGAGAGAGTCACCATACAATACATCATTGGTTTTTGATGTGGTGATCCACAATCCATTGTTTTCGTATAACACTCAGCACTCCATGCAGTACGTGCCCTCCTTAATACCCATCACCGGGCCAACCCATCCCCCCTCCCCCCTCCCCTCTAAAACCCTGTTTGTTTCTCAGAGTCCATAGTCTCTCATGGTTCATCTCTCCCTCCAATCCCCCCCCCATTTTTCCATTCCTTCTCCAAATGTCCTCCATGCTATTCCTTATGTTCCACAAATAAGTGAAACCATATGATAATTAACTTTCTCTGCTTGACTTATTTCACTTAGCGTAATCTCCTCCAGTCCCATCCATGTTGA
This sequence comes from Neomonachus schauinslandi, assembly GCF_002201575.2. NCBI lineage: Eukaryota > Metazoa > Chordata > Mammalia > Carnivora > Phocidae > Neomonachus > Neomonachus schauinslandi. The sequence goes on along the minus strand of NW_025411197.1, from coordinate 1,622 downwards.
TGGAAAAGTTGGGTATTCATCCTTCCTGATGGCTGAGTAATATTCCATTGTATATATGCACCACATCTTCTTTATCCATTCATCTGTTGAAGGGCATCTCAGCTCTTTCCACAGTTTGGCTATTGTGGACATTGCTGCTATGAACATTGGGGTGCATACGGCCCTTCTTTTCACTACATCTGTGTCTTTGGGGTAAGTACCCAGGAGTGCAATTGCTGGGTCATAGGGTAGCTCTATTTTTAAATTTTTGAGGAACCTCCACACTGTTTTCCAAAATGGCTGTACCAGCTTGCATTCCCACCAACAGTGTAAGAGGGTTCCCCTTTCTCCACAACCTCTCCAACATTTGTTGTTTCTTTCCCTGTCCATTTTTGCCATTCTAACTGGTGTAAGGTGGTATCTCAGTGTGGTTTTGATTTGGATTTTCCTGATGGCTAATGATGACGAACATTTTTTCATGTGTCTGTTAGCCATTTGTATGTCTTCTTCAGAGAAGTGTCTGTTCATCTCTTCTACCCACTTTTTGACTTGATTATTTGTTTTTTGGGTGTTGGGTTTGAGAAGTTCTTTATAGATCTTGGGTACCAGCCCTTTATCTGTAGTGTCATTTGCAAATATCTTCTCCCATTCTGTGGGTTGCCTCTTTGTTTCGTTGACTGTTTCCTTTGCTGTGCAGAAGCTTTTTATCTTGATGAAGTCCCAAAAGTTCATTTTTGCTTTTGTTTCACTAGCTTTTGGAGATGTATCTTGAAAGAAGTTGCTGTGGACGATGTCAAAGAGGTTACTGCCCATGTTCTCCTCTAGGATTTGGATGGATTCCTGTCTCACATTGAGGTCTTTCATCCACTTTGAGTTTATCTTTGTGAATGGTGTTAGAGAATGGTCGAGTTTCATTCTTCTGCATGTGGCTGTCCAATTTTCCCAGCACCATTTATTGAAGAGACTGTCTTTTTTCCATTGCATGTTTTTTCCTGCTTTGTCAAAGATTATTTGACCATAGAGTTGAGGGTCCATATCTGGGTTCTCTATTCTGTTCCATTGGTCTATATGTCTGTTTTTGTGCCAGTACCATGCTGTCTTGGTGATCACAGCTTTGTAATATAGCTTGAAATCAGGCAACGTGATGCCCCCAGCTTTGTTTTTCTTTTTCAACATTTCCTTGGCGATTTGGGGTCTTTTCTGATTCCATACAAATTTTAGGATTGTTTGTTCCAGCGCTTTGAAAAATGTCATTGGAATTTTGATCAGGATGGCATTGAAGGTATAGACTGCTCTGGGTAGCATAGACATTTTAACAATGTTTCTTCTTCCGATCCATGAGCATGGAATATTTTTCCATCTTTTTGTGTCTTCTTCAATTTCTTTCATGAGTGTTTTGTAGTGCCTAGAGTATAGATCCTTTACCTCTTTGGTTAGGTTTATTCCGAGGTATCTTATGGTTTTTGGTGCTATTGGAAATGGAATCGTTTCTCTAATTTCTCTTTCTACAGTTGCGTTGTTAGTGTATAAGAAAGCAACTGATTTCTGTGCATTGATTTTGTATCCTGCCACATTACTGAATTGCTGGATGAGTTCTAGTAATTTGGGGGTGGAGTCTTTTGGGTTTTCCACATAAAGTATCA
>NW_025411196.1:0-5150 GCF_002201575.2 Neomonachus schauinslandi | reverse complement strand
CTGCCAGGTAGGTAACTACCTACCAGATTTAGAGAAACTTGACAGTAAGTTGAAACCCTCCTTTTGCCCCATGCCAGTCACTTATCTCCTCAGTTTTCTTGAGATGACTGCTGTCTTGACTTTTCCACTTTCTTTTAAAGGATAACAATCGCTATTTAATAAGTAACCTTTACAAAGATAGGATAAATTACAGGAAAGTACGTATTAATTCTATATTTTTTATAGATTTTTTTATTTATTCATTTGATAGAGAAAGAGAGAGAGCCCAAGCAGGGGTAGCAGCAGGTAGACGGAGAGGGTGAAGCAGGCTTCCTGCTGAGTGGAGAGCCCAATGTGGGTCTCAATCCCAGTTCCCCGGGATCATGACCTGAGCCAAAGGCAGATGCTCAAGCAACTGAACCACCCAGACGTCCCAAGTATTAATTATATTTATGAAACACCGTATGTATACACAATTGTAGAAAGCCTACAATTTGACAAATGGATAGGAAGTGATCAAGCCATGTAACTACTACCCAGGTGAGGAACAATACATTGCACCTCCAGACGTGCCATATTGTGTGTGGCCCTTTTTGTGAAGGACACCAAAGTGCAAAAGCTACGTATCACAGGATTCCATTTCTTTCTTTTTTTTTTTTTTTTTTACAATTTATTTATTTATTTTAGGGGGAGAGAGAGAGAGAGCACTGACACATGAGTTGGGGGGAGGGATAGAGGGAGAGAATCATCAAGCAGACTCCCTGCTGAGCGTGGAGCCCAACGCAAGCCTCGATCCCACCACCCATGAGATTGTGACCTGAGAGGAAACCAAGAGTCAGACACTTAACTGACTGAGCCACCCAGGAGCCCCCACAGGATTCCATTTCCGTGACATTCTCGCAAAGTCCAAACCATAGGGACAGAGAACAGATCGGTGGTTGCTAGTGTCTGGGGGTTGAGAGAAGGGGTTTAACTATCAGAGCATGACGGGTTTTGGTGGGTGATGAAAATTTTTTGTAGTGTGATCGTGGTGGTGGTTCCCTAACAGTATGAGTTTGTAAGGACTCAGACCTTGATGTAAATTCTATCTCAATAATCTTGAACTTTTAAAGAATTGTGAAAGATACATTACGAATGGATACTGGGTCTTACAATTATTTTTCTGAATTTGAGGTTCACAATGATCTCCTATAATGTGTGAACGTGGAATATTGTAGTACTTTATCTTCTGAAGTTAAATCAAGTTTGTGTGTCTGGGATGAGTCCAGTTTCTTCATAGCACATTCTCTATTTTCCTTCTTATATCCTGTAGGGTTCGGTTTGCTAATATTCTGTTTCTGATTCTTGCTTCTTTGTCATCAATGTGTGATTGACCTGTGATTTTCCTTTCTCAACTTGTCTTGACAGGATTTATTATCCAGGTTATTGTATCCTCACAAAATGTTTTGGGGAGTGTCCTTCTTTTTCCAGTTTTTCTATGAATTCATGTCACATTAAAAATGTTTTTGCCTAAGGTGTTTGTCCAAAGTCTTTGGAGGAGCCTGGATTTTTTTTTAAAAACTTTTTGACTAGTGATATATTTCTGTAGGGTTATAGAACAATTCACGTTGGCTTTTCCTTCTTGAGTGACTTTTGGCGAGTTATTTTTTTCTAGAAATTGGTCACCTTTTTCTGAGTTTTCAAACCGACAGGCATAAAATGGTGTATAATATCTTCTTTTTCCTCAAATTTTACTTTTGAAAATGTCTCTCCTACAGATAGTTGCAAGAAAATTGTAAGGAACAGTTATATATCCTTCACCTGGATTCCCCCATTATTATTTGTCACATATGTCATTTTCTGTCCCTCCCCTCTGTGTGTGTGTGTTTTAAATGTTTCATTGATTCATTTAAGTTACTTGAAGAAATTACGGTATATCGTCCCTAAATACTCAGCATGTATTTCTTAAGAAAAATCATGGTCTGCTACAAAATCTTAATGCAGTTATCACACTCTGAAAATTTAATTTTGAGACAATACAATACCTAGTATAGATCCTCACTCAAAATTTCCCGTTGTCCCGATATTGTTCTTTGTACCTGATCTCTAAAACAAAAACAAAACCCTCATCTTTCCAAGTAAAGATCATGCATTGCATTTCAGTTGTCAAGTCTCTTTAGTATTTAAACTAACATATTTTCCCAGACGTTTTTTGGTCTTGCATGACATTGCCTTTTGAAGATCTGGTCCAAGTGTTCAGAAAGCTTCTCAGGTTGGATTTGTCTGATTGCTTTCTCTTGTTTAATTTCAGGTTAAACATGTTGGGCAGGAATACCACACAGGTAATGTTCAGTCCTTCTCGGTGCATTTTTTATGAGTAGTATTTTTGTTATCATTTTGTTACAAATAGGGGAACCACACAAATTTCCAATTTTGTGGACAGGATCAATGATTTGTGGCACATTTATATGAGGGAATACTTTTTCATCAGCAAAAATGCACGAAGTACCACTACACAGGATAATAAGAATGAGTCTTATAAATATAAGAGTGAATAAAAACAAGAAAATACTGACATATTTTTTTAAATTTTATTTTATTATGTTATGTTAGTCACCATACAATACATCATTAGTTTTTGATGTGGTGATCCATGATCCATTGTTTTCGTATAACACCCAGTGCTCCATGCAGTACGTGCCCTCCTTAATACCCATCACCAGACTAACCCATCCTCCCTCCCCCTCCCCTCTAAAACCCTCAGTTTGTTTCTCAGAATCCATAGTCTCTCACGCTTCGTCTCTCCTTCCGATTCCCCCCCTTCATTTTTCCCTTCCTTCTCCTAATGTCCTCCATGTTCTTCCTTATGTTCCACAAATAAGTGAAACCATATGATGATTGACTTTCTCTGCTGGACTTATTTCACTTAGCGTAATCTCCTCCAGTCCCATCCATGTCGATGTAAAAGTTGGGTATCCATCCTTTCTGATGGCTGAGTAATATTCCATTGTATATATGGACCACATCTTCTTGATCCATTCGTCTGTTGAAGGGCATCTCGGCTCTTTCCACAGTTTGGCTATTGCAGACATTGCTGCTATGAACATTGGGGTGCATATGGCCCTTCTTTTCACTACATCTGTGTCTTTGGGGAAACACCCAGTAGTGCAATTACTGGGTCATAGAGTAGCTCTATTTTTAATTTTTTGAGGCACCTCCACACTGTTTTCCAAAATGACTGTACCAACTTGCATTCCCACCAACAGTATAAGAGGGTTCCCCCTTCTCCACAACCTCTCCAATACTGACATATTGAATGATTCCATTTATATAACTGTAAATAACAGGCAGCACTAATGGATCATTTAAAGATGCATATATAGGGGCACCTGGGTGGCTCAGTTGGTTAAGGGTCCAACTCTAGATTTCTGCTCAGGACATGATCTCAGGGTTGTGAGATTGAGGTCCGTGTCGGGCTCCATGCTGAGCGTGTAGCTTTCTTAAGATTCTCTCTCTCTCCCTCTTCCCCCACTCCCGAGAAATAAAACAAAATAAAGCTGCATGTATTGTGTGTAAAACCATGAGGAAGCGTGAGGAAAGGGTGGCCACAGAAGTAAGGTTGTGGATTTCCTCTTTGGAGGAGGAAATGGCGCTGAAACCAGATGGGGCAACCTCAAGAGCCTTGGAGGATATTGACAGCATTCTCTTCTGTGACCCGGGGAGTTTACAATAGACATTCCCTTGATAATCATTTATTAAAATATGCATACAATTGTGACATTTTCCCTATCTATGTTACCTTTCACTATAAATGGGGGGAAATAACGCTAAGAGAAGTAACATAGTAGTATAAGGGTGCCTGGGTGGCTCAGTCATTAAGCGTCTGCCTTCGGCTCGGGTCGTGATCCCAGGGTCCTGGGATCGAGCCCCGCATCGGGCTCCCTGCTCAGCGGAAGCCTGCTTCTCCAACTCTCCCACTCCCCCTGCTTGTGTTCCCTCTCTCACTGTGTCTCTCTCTGTCAAATAAATAAAATCTTAAAAAACAAAGAGAGAAATAACATAGTAGTATGAACATATTGTAATTCTGTTATAACCAGAAGTAAAACTGAAATTATTTCCTTTATTTACAACGGGCCTCATTAAGATTAGTAATCTCATTTCATTTCTATTAATAGCCTTATGTTCAAAATTTCATAGATCCCTTTTACGAAGATGGCGCCGAAGACTAAGAAAGAAGCCCCTGCCCCTCCCAAAGCCGAAGCCAAAGCAAAGGCTTTGAAGGCCAAGAAAGCGGTGCTGAAAGGCGTCCACAGTCACAAAAAAAAGAAGATCCGCACGTCACCTACATTCCGACGACCCAAGACACTGCGTCTGCGGAGGCAGCCCAAATATCCTCGAAAGAGCGCCCCCAGGAGAAACAAGCTTGATCACTATGCCATCATCAAGTTCCCCCTGACTACTGAGTCAGCCATGAAGAAAATAGAAGACAACAACACGCTTGTGTTCATTGTGGATGTCAAGGCCAATAAGCACCAGATCAAACAGGCTGTGAAGAAGCTCTATGACATTGACGTGGCCAAGGTCAACACCTTGATCAGGCCTGATGGAGAGAAGAAGGCATATGTTCGACTGGCTCCTGACTATGATGCTTTGGATGTTGCCAACAAAATTGGAATCATCTAAACTGAGTCCAGCTGGCTAAATCTAAATATAAATCTTTTCACCAAAAAAAAAAAAAAAAAAAAATTTCATAGATTTTACTAAAAATGTTGGGAATGATGTTTACATAATTATAATATCAATCTGTTTTTTACAAGTATTCCATATTTGAGTGGTATGTTTTCATTCAGAATCTAATTGTGAATTTGTGCTGAAAACCCACAAAGGTGTTGCACTATGGTTACAGCTTTTCAGAGATTTCTACCTTCCCCATCCACTTCCTCTCAGAGGTGGAGGACCAAGAACCTGAGAGAAACGAAATGAAGGCCAAAAATCCACAACAAAAAGACGTGCATTGTAATATGCTGATCTGTCCAGCTGAGGGCAGTGCCGTTCAAGGCTGTTTTTTGGGAAGTAAGGGGTGGATGCCACGCCTTTGGAGTTCCTCCTGTTCTTTGTAATTAGCCAATTGGCCACTGGGACTGAAGGGGTTATTCGTGCCAATAAAGGTGGTGGTGGTGGTGGTGGTGGTG
>NW_025411195.1:0-5155 GCF_002201575.2 Neomonachus schauinslandi | reverse complement strand
AGCGCGCACCGTAGCCGAGCTGCAGCGCGACAACCAGCGGCTGCAGGCGCAGCTCGAGCGCCTGACGCGGCAGGTGGAGGCTCTGGGCTTGGGGACCGGGCAGCCCCCCGCGGCCGGCACTCCCGGCACGCCCAGCCCTCCGCCCACGCCCGGCGCCCCCGGCCGCGCGCCCCGCCTGGGCAGCGCGCGCTTCGCCAGCCACGCCACCTTCTCGCTGTCCGGCCGCAGCCAGGTGAGCCCCGCGGAGCGCGGGCGCCGGTTTGCGCGCGCAGGGGGCGTGGGGCTGCGCGCCTGCGGCGGCCGCCCCTCCTCCGCGAGTGCGTGCGTCCGCCCGCGCGCGTCTGCTGGGCTGGGGGTGCCGCCGCCGGCCGCTGGGACTCGCTGTGGGGGTCCCGCCGCCACTCGGGGGTGGGAGAGGGCCGGCGGAGCCTGCCGCTGCACCTGTCTCGGGCCCCCTCCTTTCTTTGCAACCAGGCCTTGTTTTCCCGGAGTTCTGTCTCCCTCTCCCCTTTGTCCCATGACGCTAGGGGCTTGGGCGCTGAGATAGGGCTCCTGACCGTTTCAGCGCCGCCTGGGCCTCGCCGCCGGCGTGTCTGAATGGCCGCAGCCCCCGACTCCCCCACCTCCATTCACGGGCCCCCCGCGTTGCCGCTTCACTGAGGCCTGACGACTCCCGTTATTAATTAACCCAGATTGAGAACTCAGGCCCCCCGTGTGTGTGAGAGAGGGAGAGAGGACACAATGTGGTCGGGGCAGCCGCGTTTGGGAACGGGCAGAGGTAGTTAGGAGAGCCGGGAAACCAGCCTTGAGCAGTCTCTAGCTTCCTGGGGTCAGTGACCCCGCTGGGGCTGGTGGAGACCGGTGTGGGCCGGTCACCCCGCTGAGCATGGGGCCTCCTGGAGAGGCAGGTGAGAATGTTTCCATGGTGTGTGCGGTGGCCCTTAGGTGGGGTTTTCCACTCTGCTCAGGCATGTGCTCTGGGGTTGGGTTTCCAGGGTCTGGGTCTGAGTCGTTTGCACCTGCTGCCCCTCCTTGGTTCAATCCCTCATGCGTTCGGATCTCCTGTGTGGGCTGGGCTGCACCTCAGGGGGCGGGAGGAGGGGATCAGATCTGCGCCTGCCCCTGGAGCTCCCAGCCGGGTGGGAGATGGCCCCAGATGGAGCAGTGCCAACCGTGTGGGCCCCCAGAGCGGGTGTGCCTTCCCAGTGGGTGTCCCGGGAGGCCTTTGTGCGGGAGGCCCGGGGCTCCTACGGGGTGCAGGTGGAGGTGGGATGGGGGCTGTGCATGCTGGCCCAGCAGAGCTAAAAGGACTGCCTGGCCAGAGGGGAGCCCGGTGGGGATGAGGGGGGAGGGGTGAATTGTGAGGGCCCCCTGGGTGCTGGGTAAGGGAGCCGGGCTTTGTCCCTGGGGGCGAGGCAGCCTTCAACCTGTGGTGGTGGTAGAGCCCCTGGGTGGCCCGGTGCTCGGTGTGAAGTGTCTGGTTCTGTGCTATGAGCACAACACGCTACACGTCCATGGTATGAAATCACCACTGTGAGCTCACCCATGCTTAATAAACTGTGTCATCGGCTGTTTCTGCAGTTCTGTTCTAACACACATGCTCACCGAAGCAGGGGCCCAAGGTTTCAGAAAAAGAGCGTCCGCGTCATGTGTATGAGCGTGTGTTTGCACATGCTTGCTCATACATGTGTGAGGGGGCTCTCCAGTCATCTGCCTCAGCAGTACCCCTCAGTGGGCATTCTCACCGGAGGTGAGCTGGTCCTCTTGGTTATGGGAGTGGTGGGTGAGGGGTGCTGGGCAGGGAGGGACAGGGTAGCCATCCGCAAGCTCCCGCAAGGATGGGTGTCAGGGTGGAGGGTGGCTGGAGACAGGGTGGGTGGGTTGAGTGGGATGGCCCGAGGAGAGAAGACGGTCTGCCCTGGGGCGGGGGTGGGTGCGTGGAGACCGGGGGCTGCCTTGGGGCGAGGCCTGCAAGGGGGAGTCGGCAGGGGGAGGCGGTGTTTGGGCACAGACAGGAGCCTGCCTGGGGAGCTGCCGGGTCACAGATCTGCTGGGGTCATGCCGCGCGTGAGGGGCTACGGGACATCCACGGGAAGCTGCCCCAGAGCAGGTGGACCACGGATCTGGGGTGCCAGGAGTGGTCGGGGCTGGACGTCCGGGAGATGCCAGAGCTGAGCTAGCAGTTGAAGCCCTGAAGTGAGCGAGGTCTTCAGGGCAAGTGCATGGAAGGAGAAGGTGAGGCAGGAGTCCTGGGTGGAGATGGAGGAGATGCCAGGGAGCCAGCAGGCCCTGGAAATCAAAAGGTTGGGGTCAGGGATCAGCAGGGATGCTGTGGCTCTTTGGGGGACGGGGACGGAAACCCGGTTGGAAAGTAGGTTGCGGGCCTCAGAAAGGCAAGCATCGCTGAGTACTTGCGGGAGGGTTGTCAGGGTCCCCATCCGGGGGGGTCAGCTTCCCCTTGCCTGACTTCGGAAGCGCTGGTCCCCACTTGTCACGCAGCCCACCTCTCCCAGCGCTGACGCACGCTCCCAGCCAGTTTCTGGCAGCGAAGGGGGCCATGTGGAGCTGTGTGCGCATCCCCGCTTGTGCTGCGAAGAGCGGCTCCGTCACGCACAGGGACTCGGCTTCAGGCTGGGCACCGGGCTGCCGGCTGTCTTTCACACCCCATGTCTGTGTCGTGGGGGGAGGGTCCAGGTAGAGCTGCGGTTACCCCCCCCCCCCGATATCAGCAAGATTTAGAGAAACTTTTGCTTTCTGCCGTCTCAAACTGGGGGTTGTAGGTGTTGGAGGTGGGTCCTACTTAGCGTAGAAATGCACCCTGAACTTAACGGGGAAGAGTTGATCAAGTAATCCACTTCCGAGCGCACAAACCTTGACATTGCTAGGGAGTGAGAAGACAGAGCTGTAGCCGGGGAAGCTCTGGGAGGAGGGAGAGGGCCGGCCAGTGGGAGCAACCAGGTGGACTCCCTGTAGGAGGCCCAAGTCCCTGGAGCAGACAGGAGCTGCTTTTGTCACGTTTGCCGTGGCGCCTTGGGAGCCTCTCCTCGCTTTGTCTGTGTCTAAACCAGGGGGGATTGGGCCGGGCTGGTTGGGGCGGCCCCTCGCGCTGGGTGGACTGGGTTCTTCTAGCAGGGACATCCGCTGGATCCGTTAGCGGATCCGTTCACACGGGTGCATGCACAGCCGGCTGGGGCCTGTGGTGGACGGCGGCCGCCTGAGGCCAGGCCCGGGTTGTTTCCTGCGGCCGCCGCGTTCTCGGGGCGGAGGTGGTGGAGGCCCTCAGGGATGGCTGCCAGGAGCTTGGGTAGAGGCCGGCCTGCGAGAGAAGCCAGACTCCTTTATCTGCTCACCCCCAGACGCACTGTGTGATAGTAGAGGTCACCGCTGCGGAGGCCGGCGTTTGGGTTGAGCTTTGAGAACCCCTTGGGGGGGCGGCGGGGAGCAGTCTGGGGTCGGGCTTGGTCACTCCAGGGCTGCCCACGGAGTGGGGGGGGGGGTCAGGCAGAACTGAGAACACCTGAAATGTGCCCGCCCTCCCAAAAGTGTTTACAGACTTCCCAGTGAGAGAGAGGACTGTGTCTCCGGGGTCCCTGAAATCACTCGCCCGCGCCTCCCCACCAAGGTCCCCAGGCCTGGACTCCCTAGCAGGGGGGCCCCTCCTCTTCACACAAAGCCCAGATGGGGAACTCTGCAGGACCTGGGGCCCAGGCAGGCTGCCCCCCAGTGCTGGGAGAGCGAGCTGGAGGCCCCAGGGCTGTGCCTGCTCCAGCCCAGCTCCTTGGTTTCAGGGCTCTGTCCCACAGAGGTCCTGCTGGGGTGGCTACCCCAGTGTCACCCCATTTCCTCCCCCTCAGAGGGCCAGGGGCTCGTGCTGCCCCAGGCTCCTGGGGGCAAGTTCGTGCCAAGTTGTCCTCTCTTCTGTGGAAGGCCAGAGCGCTTTGTGGGCAGTCTTGGGTTGGGGTAGGAGACCCGGGTCCCAAACCTTGACTCCTCCACTGCCTTTAGTAGTGTGGGGGTTTAGACTGCTGGTTGTGTGCCGATGGGATGGAGGTGGTCTCCAAAGAGCCCCTTGGCCTGCGACACGGACAGAGCCCTCTCCTCGAGTGAGGGTCAGGGGACCCGGGGGGTCTGGGCTTAGCCCCCACCCTGGCTGCAGTCTAGCTGAGACCCCTAGACGGGAATCTGGCTGGCCCAGAACCTACTTCCTGTCTGGTTGTGGTGTCTCGTCCCCTGGGGCGTCACAGGGGTGGGGGACCTGCAACGTGCAGGGGCAGGCATCTGGGGCCCCCCCATAGAGACCCACATTCCTGAGAAATGGTTTCACCATCCGCCTGTCCCTCCAGGCTCCTACCTGGACCTGTGGCACTGGTTGGACCAGAGCAGGGAGGGTGGGGGGACACGGGGACCCCAGAGCTGAGTTGGCCCTGGTGACAGGTAGGGGCTGGGGTTCAGGCTGGACTTCTGCTGAGTTGGCTTCAAACCAGCTCTAGGGGTGCTCGCGGATACCCCCCTTCTGCACTGCACCTGCGAGGGGGCCTGGCCGCTCCCCCGCCCTCCTGAGCCAGGAGTTGAGGGGTCACCTGAGTCCTGTCCTGTCTCACTTCTGCAGGGACCCCACCCCGCAGAGGGTCCCTTGTCCCACCTCTTCTGCTGGAACAGCCCCTCTAACCCCCCCCTGCCGTCTCCCCTCATGCCAGAGTCTTCCCCAGCTACCCCCCCCAATTCAGTTCCTAAACCTACCAGCGGGCTCTCTGATGAGCCCAACAGGCACGGTCTGGATCTCATCGCGACCTTTTCTTTGACACCAGGCCACCTTTGGGTGCTGTGGGCACACCTGCCTTCTTGACACACGCCTCCTCTGCCCCCAGGGTTCTGCTGCTCATCTCCCTCCCGCCGCTCATCCTCTGTAGACGCCTCTTCTCCCCTCCCAGGCCATGCGCCCAGACCCGCTCTTCCCCTGCTGTGCTCGGGACTCAAGACTCCTGCTTCTCCCTCCTTCCCCCGTCCTTCCCCCATCCTTCCTCTGTCCTTCCCCCGTCCTTCCCCCGTCCTTCCCCTGTCTTTCTTCCATCCTTCCTCCATCCTTCCCCCGTCCTTCCCCCATCCTTCCCCCATCCTTTCTCTGTCCTTCCCCCGTCCTTCCCCTGTCCTTCCC
>NW_025411194.1:0-5155 GCF_002201575.2 Neomonachus schauinslandi | reverse complement strand
TATATATATATATATATATATATATATATATATATATATATATATGAATGTAAATTGGCAGAACCACTTTGGAAAACCATTTGGCAGTATTTATAAAAACTATGCATACACATACTCTATAATCCAATGATTCCTTCAAAAGTGTATACCCAGGGGCGCCTGAATGGCTCAGTCAGTTAAGCATCTGCCTTCAGCTTGGGTCATGATCTCAGGGTCCTGAGATAATAAATAAATAGACAGATAAATAAATAAATAAATAAATAAATAAAATCTTTTTAAAAAAGTAAGTGTATACCCAGAGGATAGACATATGTGTGTTTACCAAAATATTCACAGCAACATTATTTTAACAGCTGAACACTGAATGTTTTCCTTCATTCCAGGTGTCCTTCAATAATAGATTGAATAAATAAACCGTAGTATATTTATACACTGGACTCCTATATCATGAGCAAAAGAATAAGCCACTGCTATGGGATGCCTGGGTGGCTCAGTCATTAAGCACCTGCTTTCGGCTCAGGTCATGATCCCAGGATCCTGGGATCGAGTCCCACGTCGGGCACCCTGCTCCACGGGGAGCCTGCTTCTCCCTCTCCCTCTGCCTGCCGCTCCCCCTGCTTGTGCTCTCTCTCTGTGTCAAATAAAAAAACCTTAAAGAAAAAAGAATAAGCCGCTGCCACATGCAGCAAATGGACAAATCTCAAAGACACAAATACTGTTGAGCAAAGGAATCAAGACATAAGGAATACACGTTGTATTCTTGTGTTTTTTTAATAAAATTTAAAAAATGGGCAAATTAATGTCAGGTGACAGAAGTCACAATAGTGGTTGCCTGTCGAGGAGGTAATGACTGGGAATGGGCTCTATGGTTCTGGAAAGTTCTGTATCTTGACGGGGTAGATTTTACATGCACGTATCTACTTTATGGAAATACATCAAGTTATACATTGAAGACGTGTTCTTGTTGATATGCACATTATATTTCAATTAAAAAACATTATAAAATCCAATTTAAAAAAAAGCACGAGGCCGCTTGTCACAAGCCGCGGACAAAGGAACGTGCTGCCTGGTCCTCTGAGAAGCAGCCACCGCCACGGGGTTAGCGTGTGGATGTTGCGGGCCGGCGCCCGTGAGACCAGCGGAGCTGTCTGACCACATGCAGGGCTGACCCCAGAGAAGGGGAGAAGGCGTGGGAAAGCTGTGTGTCAGCACCGTAGACTCGGCTCTAGCCAGTTCTAAGGTCGTCCTGAGGAAGCTCCATAAGGCCCACGGACCGAGCCCAGGTCACCCATCAGAGGAGCTGACGGTCCAGAACCGGCCCGCCTTGCACCCTCTGGGCTCAGGCATCCGTGAGGAGCAGCTCCGGGAAGCAAGGCCTTGGGGTTTCAAGCGAGGTGGCTGGAGGGTCACGGTTGCCCCCCGAAGTCAGAGTTCCAAGGGGCGTGCTGCTAGGCCCGCAGGGCACCTCAGGCTCACTGGGCCTCCCTCGCTGGGTGTAGCTGAGGAGAGGGAGGCCAGGGAACAGACCCCGACACTGTGGTTGATGCGGGGGCCACCGCACCGCCTTCCCTCCTCAGTGTCTATCCCAAACTCCCTCCCTCCGCAGCTCACGCCGCAGGTGATGTGGTGGGACTCAGGCCAGCTTCTTTCCTGAAAGGCCTGACCCTCGGTCATCACCCCTGCGCAGGCCAGCAGGGCTGCCCCGGGGGATGAGGAGCGCCCCTCGGTTCCTTCCCACCCGCTGCGCACCCCGAGCTCCTCCTGTGTGTCAGGGCGTTCGCCCCTGCAGGGACGGCCACTCCTCTTTGGCCTCCTGGCCCTGGGGCACAAGGACTGCGAGAGCTCCGGCGGCAGCCCTAACTTGTACCCGGTGGCATCCTTGGCGTGTCCCCTGCAAGAGTGCACCCCTTCAGGGACAGGACTTCCCACCCCACGGACCCCGGGGCTGGCGCACGGGAAGCACGAAGTGTCCCAGCGAGTCACCGGGAGTCACAGCAAGAACAGGGGCTGCCGCTCGGCCTGCTCCTTGGTGCTTCAGCTCCGCTCGGGCCCGGCTTTCCCCACACGGCTGTGAACGTCGCGTGACAGACCTGCTCGGCATCTCCCGGGCTCTGCCGCCCCAGGTGTGAGGTCTGCAGGCTGCTGCCGAGCTGAGTCTGCCCTCCCTGGAAGCCGCCACAGGGTCGCTGGCTCCCAGCGGCCGCCAACGCTCACCGAGGGCCCGCAGTCCCTCATTACCCTTCTGCGGGCCCAACACCCTTACGTACACCTGTCCTTGTTCAAATACTCACATCACTGCACCTGCCAGGGCACCTGAGGAATCCACAGCCCTGTAGACTGTGCCCGGGGCCGCCCAGGGGCCCCCCGAGCACCTCAGTGCCTGCCGAGCGACACGCGAGCTGGGCCCAAACCTCCATCTGACCATGTTTTCTGTACCACTTGTGTTCATCTGAGTCCTCGGAGAGGCAGCCACTAAGTTGGGAAGAGCCACAGGAGAGACACCGCAGGGCCATGCCTGTGAGGGAGAAGGGGGTGGCCACCAGACTGGGATGCGGAGCTGGCCCCCGAGGAGAGAGGGAAGGAGGAGAAGGTGGTAGAAGCATCTCAGGCTACAGTGCATCTCAAGAGGTCAGCAAGGCCAGGGGAAATCTGCCCACCAGCAGAGTCCCTCGCCTCCCAAGAATGGGCCTGCCACGTCCGTCAGCTGGAGCGGCCTGTGGGTGTGGTGACCACAGGGTGAATGGCATGACAGGTGGCAGAGCGAGCGGCGAGACTGGTGAGGCCAGGGAGGCCCCTCACCCTCGAGGCCTCTGTGGCCCGTGGTCTGTCTTCTATGTGGGGAGGTCACTTCTGTGGACACACACCTCGCCCCTCCCTGTCTCCCTGCATAGATCTCCGTATCCCGTGACCACTCAGCAACAATCTCATGTGCTTACTGCCACTCGTATATCCTTCTCCATGAAAACTATGTCCGATATTTTTCCCACTTAGCCAGCACGGCCCAGGTACCATGGCATCCCCTGTATGTTGGACCCTCCTCCTTGCCCCAGTTGGGAAGTGTTGGCGAAGCCAGGGCACCTGGCTCAGCATGGCCCCCGTCCACCCGCCTCCCAGGGTGCTGGCTTGGGACATGCTCCTGCAAGCAGCTCTTCTCAGTGAGAATCGACCGGTCCCCCCAGCATGAGCCCAGCCTGCACCCTTACAATTTATTAAACACTTACATTATCCATCAGAGATCCCAACCCAGGTTCCACTGACTTACGTCGTGAATAGAAACCAGGCAGAGCCTTCACAAAAATGTAATTTGTGCCAACAGCTCTCTCTGAGAGCTTCTCGTCCACACCTGCTGTCTCCTGGCTTTACACGCGAATGGGTGACAGGGCCCCAAGCTGAGCTACCTGAACACCAAGCACAGGGCCGTCACTGAACACAAGAAATCTGAGACTCCCATCCGGGGGAGAATCGCGTGCTGGGCTGGGTCCTGCCCCCGTGTGGCTCTGCTGTGGCCAGGACAAGCAGGACACTGTCCGGCATGGGGGTTCAGGTCCAAGGGAAACTGGGTGCTTTTGCCTGAGCGGAGGCCGAGGTGGATGGTTCTCGGTGTGATGATCTAGGTTGCATGCAGTCATTCTAGGAGCAGATCAGCCCCCCAACTCCTTTGGAGGGCCCCACTGGAGAGAGGCCAGCAGTCCCGGGCTCCGTCCCTCCCTTGGGCCTTTCTCCAGCTTTCCTTCCTCTCAGCTCCCTTCCCCCCGGTTTGAATGCTAAGAGTTGACTGCGGGCCTGCCTGCCTGCCTTCCTTCCTTCGCTCACCAGGCTTCCCACCACACTCGTACCATGCGCCAGCACCGTGCTGGACCCTGGGATGATGCCAGGACAGCCTGGCCCTTGGGGACCGTGGCCGTCTCTAAGGATGGCGTGCTTGTCGCTTCCTCCCTTGCCCCCATTTGACCCATCATTTGCCGTAACTACTAGACAACAGCGTCGATTGGTAAGAACCAGCTCAGCATTCCACGAGCCAGCAAAGTCTCAAGGGTTCTTAATAAACTAGCAACAGGTTGGATTTCGGTGGCGGGTGTGAGAACCTGCATAGACGGTTCCTGGCAGGGTGAGTGGGCGCCCACAGATGCGCACCTGCTGGTGGCTCATCCGCCTTTTCACATCCGCCGGCTCCGCGTGAACCGTGGTCCTGCGAGATGCGGCTGGAGGAGCAGGTGTGAGGCAGAGGCCGCAGGAGGCCCGGCCCCGTGTGAGCCCCAGGCCGCTGTCCCACCCTGAGCACAGCTTGCTGAGGCCCCGCGGCCGGTCCCGAGACTTTCTCAGTGTCTCCAGCTCCAAGCATCCTTTTCTTCCGGGCTGGCCTCCTCTTCGGGGTGGTGGGGCATCATCTCAGTTTCACGGTCCATTTATCACCTCCCCTGATGTATGATTAATATTTCTCCCTTGGTCTATCAGAGCCCTCAGACACGACCTGCACATCTTGACACTTCTAACACTTTTAAATTTTTGATTCAATATAAATGAATGAAATGAAATGAAAATAAATATTCAAACGGCAGCTTATACAGTGCATGTTTTATTGTATTCCAAATAACGGACAGGTGGAAATCCCATGTATCAGAATTCTAAGGTCAATTTCAAAGAGGTGAGATAAGTAAATTCTCAAATATACGTATTTTCATAAGTAATCACTATCTCTCTGTTACCCTCCACTGTTAACATTTACAAATTAGCTTGTGTTGTTATTTAATAGCAGAATACTTATTAATAGTGACTCATTCACTGCCAGGAGCCATGATGTGAAAATACCATCTGTTGAATCTTGGGGAAAGACACAAAGAGGGGAGGGGAGGGAAGAGATGGGGGGGGAGGGGGAGAGGAGAGGAAGGGGAAAGGGAGGAGGGGGAAGAAGGGGAGGGGAGGAAGGGGGAAGACAAAGGGAGAAAAAGGGAGAATGGGAGGGGTGGGGGAGGGGAGGAAGGGGCGATGGGTAGGGGAGGGGGAGGAAGGGGGAGGGAAGGGGAAGTGAGGAAGAGGGGGAAGAGGAGGTGAGGGGGAGGAAGAGGGAGGGGAGGATGGGGAAGGGGGGGGGGGGGGGGGGGGGGGGGGGGGGAGGAGAGGACGGAGGAGGGGAGGAGGAAGGCACAGACACACA
>NW_025411193.1:0-5158 GCF_002201575.2 Neomonachus schauinslandi | reverse complement strand
CTGGCCAGCTCTCACCTCTTCTCAGTCTCTCATTTCCTGCCCCTCCCCATGGCCACCTGTGATTGTCAGTCTCTGACCTTTCTTTGCCCAAATGGTGGTTGCTAAGGGCTCCCTCAGAGCACCGTCATCACGTAAACAAAAAGAGAAGGAAGGTCACCCATGAAATCCAAAAGGCTGGGTGCTTCTTCAGAAGGAAGATGTACAGCCCATCACCTGGCCCATCCCCCAGGGAGGCAGGAGGTATTTGGGGGGATGGGAGAGCAAACCAAGGCTGCCCTTTTCCATGTGGTATCCCAGGCCTTGGACCACAGAGTTTTCTCTGTGCCCCTCCGTGTTGCTTTCTGCACACATCAGCAGCCTCGGCAATGGTGATGCCCACTGGCTGTGCTTACCAGACCTCGCTCCTCTGGGAGACTTCTGAGCCAAGTGACCTGCCAGGGTGACCTCCTAAGGACCATTTACATCTGCAGAGTGAGCTCCGCTGCAGAAGCTGTGTGGCCAACAGGAGAATGGGTGTCCCGGGGTAGCAGAGAAGTTTTGCTCATGGATCATTGCCATGGGTCTTCTACTTCCTTTCAGTGACCGCTTCCAAATGTCCAATCAAGTTCAGCTCTGTTGGGGTAAGAAAGAGAATTCACTTCAATCGATGAGGCAGGTTATAGTCAAAATAGCGACTGGGGTGCATGGCTGCCCAGGCACTCGATAATTTAAAACCAACAGGTGATGCAGGCAATTCTCCCCTCAGCCACTCACCAGCTCAGTATGTCTGTGTGTCTGCTGTCTTTTGTGGCTAGGATATTTTTCAGTATATTTACCAAATCTCCTTTCTTAAGAGATGGCCCATCTTGACAGTTGTCTAGCCTGCTTTCATCAGTGATGATTTAATGTGGCTCTAAGCTTGTATTGTTGACTTTGCTGGTCATAGACCTTCCTTCAGAAGCAGTACCTCAGGGCAAAAGGTTTGTTCCCAGTGGGCTGCAGGGTTCCACCTGGCAGTTTGCCTCCACAGGGCAATCCAGAGACAGAATCACAGATGCAGTTGCGTCTTCATCTCATGAAGTTTGTGAAAGTCAGGGTGAGTCTCCGTGACCCATCTGGTATCCACAGTAGACCAGCCTAGTAAAATGAACAGTGGTTTGAATAACCCACTCTGCCTCTCTGCAGAGCTTCACAATCTTACTAATCTCTCCCATCCCTCCAAGGATGCTGCATGGCCTCTGATTTAGTCTGAGGAAGGGCATGGTTGCAAAGGCCTCTCTGTGGTCTCCTCTTTCCTAATAAACATCAGACGAAGGTTCAGAAACCAAAGTGGGAATTCCACCAGTGCTAATATGAGTATTTCCATTCCACATTCTTGACCTGGGGAAATGAGCACAGGATGACTCTCTGGTCTCAGTGAATAAACTGTTAAATGTAGGACAAGGCTCCTTCTATTTCCACACCTTTCAAAGCCCCTACTCCAACTGTTGGGCAGGTCATGTAACAGTCCTGGTCTTTGGGCATCAACATATGTTCGGAATCATTCTATAGAAGTTCCCAGAAAAGGTAGTGTTTCCCTTTTTTCCAGAGTTGATCCCACCAGTGAATATCTGTGTCTTGGGGGACATTTGGGGAAAGTTGGGGGTGGGAGATGAGATGAGATGCATGGCACACATGGAGAAGGTGGTAGGGTCATTTCCCAAAGGGCTCCAGTCTCTCACTCACTCTAGGGGCTCAGAGGCCCACACTGGCCTAGGGCTCATAGCTGGGGAGGAGACCATGACTCTTCACTATAGTAACTACTCAATCTAGATATTTATTTTTTCTGCTACATTGCCAAACAATTTCAATCTGGACAGACCTGATCAACTGTCCAACAGCACACACCCTTGAGGTTCCCGTCCTCTGGTTACCATTCGGGCTCCATGGCTCCTGGGTGACTGCACACACCTTGACTCTGCTGGTTGAAGCATCCTTCCTGCCACTCCTCACCTCCCATCTTCTCCTGCAGTGTAGTACGTCCCCATGGCTGTTATGATTATGTGGCAATGAATGCAGGTGCGCACGTATCTTGATGAGTTAGCGATTTCAGTTTCCTTGATTTTAACACCTAGGAGGGGAATTGTTGGATGATATGGTTATCCTATTTTGAAATTAGTTTCCCTGAAGTAATCTGTATCCCCAACGTGAGTCTCGAACTCACGACCCGCAATCAAGAGTCACACACTCTTCTGACTGAGCCAGCCAGGAGCCCCTCACATTGAATTTTTTGAGAAAACTTGATACCATTTTCCATAGTGGCTGCACCCATGGACAATCCCAACAACAGAGCTTTCCTCCACATTTTGGTCGACCCGTGTTATTTCTGGTCTTTTTACCACTAGCATTTCTGACGGGTGTCAGGTGCCATCTCTTTGGGTTTTGATTTGCATTTCCCTGGTGACACATGGTGTTGAACCTCTCTTTACGTATTTGTTCGCCATCTGCGTGTTTTCTTTGGAAAAATGTCTATTCTGAACTCTGGCAATTTTGTAACTTCTATTTGTTTTTGTGTTATTGAGTTGTATGAGTCTCTGATAATTTGGATATTAAGCCTTTATCAGTTAGGCAGTTTGCAAATATTTTCTCCCATTCAGTATGTTGTCTTTTCACTGCGTTGATAATCGGTGACCCTCATGAGTGTCTGCAGTTGGCCCTGTCTGTTCTTCTAGGTCACAGTGCCCTACATGCTGAAAGGAGACCCCAACTACAAAACACATAGCCTGACCATACCCCACATCCAGGTCAGAGCACCTCGAAAACCTGTCACCTGCTGCTCTACCTGGCCAAGAATCAGCCCCTCCCCTCATCCCCATGGGCGCGGCTGCAACCCTCTCACACCTTCAACACCCCTCAAAAGGCCCAGCCTGACAGAAACTCGGGGCTCACATGTCTCTTGGTGTCTGGCCCCTCTCTTCCCTGGGAGAGTGGACTCACTCTGTCCTGCTTGTGGCTCTACTCTTTGTGCAATTCCTTTTTTTAAATTTATTCTTATTTATTTTTAATTTTTTAAAAAATATTTTATTTTTTTATTTGACAGAGAGTGAGATAGTGAGAGCAGGAACACAAGCAGGGGGAGTGGGAGAGGGGGAAGCAGGCTTCCCGCTGAGCAGGGAGCCCGAAGCGGGCTCCATCCCAGGACCCTGGAATCATGACCTGAGCCGAAGGCAGACACTTAATGACTCAGCCACCCAGGTGCCCCTCTTTGTGCAATTCTTTGCCGCCGGCGGCACCGGCCACCCTAACCCTAACATCAGAATACATTACATCTTCCAAAATTAGAGAAAAATGATACTCGTCATTAAATCTGTTTAGAGTTTATTTTTTTCTCTTAATCCCCACTTGATCCCTACCGGGGTCTTCATGACTTCCCGCATAAGCATCCAAGAGCTTCCCCAGGGTCCGGCCTTTCTATGCCCTAGTTCCTCCTGCATCACCTGGCTCCACCCACGGCTCCTCCTCGTGCCCTTCCACCCCTCATAAGGACCCTGGTGGTCCTGCTTCTCATTCCCACAAGACCTCCCTCCCTCTAGCGGGCAGTGCTCTCAACACTGCCCCCCAGAGCCCACATCCTGTAACTGCCCTGTAACTGCCCCATAGGGGTAAATCAATACTTCCTGCTCTAGAAAGCCCTGTCTTACCTGCAGAACTGGGGCAGTGACTCTCCACCCAGTCTTTTCCACTGTGCCCACGCAGAAGCCCTGAGCCCCCAGCAGGGGTCCGCAGCACACTGTCATGGTTCCGAGGGGTAGCTCAGCTTTCGCTGCCTGGGCCAAGGCTGTGAAGCACACTGTCCAAGCCCTCAACTCTTGAAACCTCACTTTTCTCACCTACAAAATGGAGAAATTAATGTCTATGTCATAAGAATGGATGCCAATAAAATAGAACAGTCTCTGTGACTCCGTGAGAATAGTATGCCTGGTCCACATTAAACAATAAAATAAAGCAACTTGAATCAAACCAGAGTGTAGATCAGATGAGCCTGGGTTCAAGCCTCCACACAGCCAATAGTCACACATCCCCAGGCCAGATTCTTAACTTCGCACGTCTCAATTTCCTCACTGAAAAATGGGTGTAGGTGTGATAATCCATTTATTCCTCTATTCATAAGAACACCACCAGATTGTGTGGTACCATACATCAGGCCCTGGGCCACAAGGTAGGGATGCAAGGACAAGAAAGGAGCACTCCCAGCACTGGGGGCACAGAGCCACCTAGAACACAGACCGCAGAATCACAGTCCTGGCTAAATACTGGAGTCCCCTGAGCAGTGTAAACAATCCTGATGCTGGGCTCTGCCCAGGAATTCTGAGCAGAGGGCCTTGAAGTGTGGCTTTAGGAGGGATTCAGAGCTTCCCCTCAGACCCCAATAGGCAGTACACATTGAAAACTACTGCTTTCACACTCTCAGAGCATTCCTTTACACCTGATTTGTTGCAGAACATTTCCCCCAGAGCTTGTTTGAAGTACTGAGGACACAGAGGTGGGGTGGTCTTCAGTCCTGGGACAGGGTGTCCCACTTCCCACACACGTTGTGTCAGCTCAAAGGGAGTCAGAAGCTCCACTGGAGGTCTGGTGGGTGGGTTGGCTCCAATCTTATCTGTTTACAGCTGATAACAAGGAAGAACCTTCCCCAGAGCCAGGGATCCGCTGCCTCACACCAGGCTTCCAGCCCTTCTCAGGCAGCTGCTTCCAGCTGGGCATTGCTCACCAAGGGAACCTGGGTTTCTCTGCCCTGAAATGCAAAGCACTTTTTTACAATACCTGTGGGTAAATGAGAGCACGTGACAGCCCTTTCCCTTCCTGGAGCTGCCTTAGGCAAACAGCCAGAGACAGGACATTCCATCCCTCTTTCTGGCTTCTCAATCCTGTCTTGCTGGCAAGACATTTCCTTTGCTTTTCCTACAGGTTCCTTGTAAAGTGTATATTTTCAGAACCGTATTTGACACAGAAGTTATCCTGACTTCTGAGATTTGGTTTCAAAGAATCCAGAAAAAAAATGGGGGGTGGCTCCTGAAAGCAGCACTGTCAAATTAGTTCAGACACCATCCATCTTAGAAGTCAAGCCTCCCACTTCCTAAGGCCCCCTGATATTCACTTCTCAACCCCAGAAGGAGCTTCTTCATGGCTCCATCCATTT
>NW_025411192.1:0-5159 GCF_002201575.2 Neomonachus schauinslandi | reverse complement strand
GGGGCTGATGAAGAAAGTTCCAGAAGAGGAAGAAGCAAGAGATGAGTAAGGGAATAGATGGAAGGATGAATCAGGGCAAAGAAGAATGATCCTCTTCAGATAAAAAGGAGTAAAGGTAAGGCTAGGTCAGCTAAGTGACGGAGTAAGAGAGCGCAGAAGGGGGAAAAAAAAAAATCCAAGTGTCCGCCATGTTTCCTGTGAGTTAGGAAGCATGGAGGATGGAATATGGGAATTAAGAAAAGTAGTGGAGATTAGAAGAGCTGTAGGGGGTAGTAAGAAAGGGTGCTAAGTAGATCCAAGTGAAATGCTAAGCAGGGAGAAGGTGCAGCTACTCTCGATTAAAACCCCATATGCTTGCAATGCCACCAACAGGCAAGGATTGGCCCATCTCCACTGGAGCAGGGCTGGAGAACAGTGGGGACTGGTAGATAAGGGTCTCCGAAGGTGACACAGTGGTATAGTTGATAAGGTGGGAGGGTAGATGGCAGGTTTAGGGAAAGTAATGGAATGAGGTGGAAGGAAAGGAAAATATTTTGTATTGAGTCATCATACCTTGGTCTGAAAAGGAGTGTCACCAAGTTTTCAATGGGTGTCAATTACCACAAACACCAAGACCATTAGCCCCAACCCTTCCTGCCTCCTTAGATCACTCTTCATCAATGACCTCTTCTGCTCTACGTCTCCACTCTCATTCTTCTTTCCATTGGCATCGTTTAAAAATATTCTAGTTTCTTCTTTAAAAAAGAATTCCTCCCTCAGCCCCATGTCCCTCTCCAACTACTCCCTTACCTCTCTCTAGCCATCCACAGCCAAACTTCTAGAGAGTTGTCCACACTCACCGTCTCCACTTCTGCATTCACCCTGCTTCTCACCTGTTCCCACCGTTCCAGGAAAATGACTCCCATTAATATCACCGGGGTCACTTTGTTGCCAGAGCTAATTGCCTAATCTTCCCTTTTGAGCCTTTAGCACAGTGCAAAGGAAATTCTCCCTTGCTTGGCTTCCATGATGTCCCCTCTCTGGCTTCCCCTACTGACTGTTCTCATCTTCATTCGAATGCTCTCCAGCCTCAACTTCTCCTTTACCTCTCCCACCTTCAACATTATCAATGACCATAGCTTTTACTGCCCAAACATCCCTGGAATTCATCCTGCTTGATCATTCCCAGTGTCACTGTCCTCTTTCTGTTTCAGATTATACTTTCTCTGGTCTATCCAAGTAGCCTCTTAACTGGTCTCTCTAGCTCCAGATTTTCCTCCCTCCCTCTCATTTTCTTTCTGAAACGTGAAACCAATCCTTCCACAATGTTCAAGGCTCCCCAATGCACTCAGAAGGCAACTCAAACCCCTTAGCATGAATAATAATCCTCTGCCATGAGCCCTGCTTCTTACCACCCCTTGCTCTCGCATACCCCTCAGCTATAGCAAATCACATGCACTTACTTGCCTTTTGCATGTTTCTGACCCTTCCCACTTCCCATATCCCTTTCCTGGCTTACTAGAACCTCTCTTCTGGGAGTCAACTCAGAGTCCTTCCTCCAACCTTCCCGGATCCCTTACAATCCATGCTGGGCTCCCCAACATGGCCCACAGCAATCTATGCTGCCCTGCATCCTGATGCTGATCACACCCTAAGCTGTCATTTCTGACTTCTGGCTGACTCCCTCCCAGAAGGAGATTCATATTAAGGCCACAGCTGGCATATAGATTCAGCTGTTATTAGATTATTGGAATTTAAACATGCAAGTTACTGAGTATCATAATAGACAGTGCTTCAAACCCTGATGGAAGGCACGAGATCAGCCTACCCAAATACAGGCCATTTTCAACTTGGTTTTCATTGAACCCAGGGCTAAAAAAAGGAAACATGTGTCTATCCAGGGGCTTCTGAGCTGTTTACCCCGCCCCCTTCTTCCTGCCCCAACCCAAATTCTCATAGCTCACCGGATTCCTACCTTGTACTTTAGCCATACCAAATCACAAACAAGTCCACAAACATATCTCATGCTGTATGCATTCACGGTCCGACCCAGCTCTTCCACCTTCCTACCTACCTGGAAAGATCAGCTCCAGTGAAAGAGTGCGAAATAAGTGTGGAGCTATGTGTGAAGCCTTTCTAGAACCTTCCAGGTAAAGCTAGACATCTCTTCTCTATGTACATACTTCCATTACAGTCCACATCACACAGCCCGAGGGTTTTTGTCTCTTGCTCTAGACTTAATCTGCTCTACAGCAGGGCCGTGTGTGTGTGTGTGTGTGTGTGTGTGTGTGTGTGTGCGTGTGTGTGTCTCCACAGTAGCACAGAGCCTGGCCCTAAAAGGCATCTAATAAACATTGCTGAATTAATTGATATAGTGGAGGATATTGGAAACCAAACCAGTAATATCAGCTCTTGTTTGTTCAACAACTCCTGATGTGCTTGCCAGTTGACAAAGCACTTTGATGCACATTATCTCATTCTATCTTCACAGTAAGCCTGTGAGAGATAGGAAGAAGGATAAGGCACTGGCCCAAGGGACCACAGTGGCAGAAATGCAAGAGGAACCCAAGGTTCTAGATTCTTTCTGCTCAATACAAATTTGTGCTTACATTCAGTGTTTCTGTGGAGGTCCAGTACGTATAAAGAAAAAAAGAAAAAAGGATTTAGAAATGATCAAACAGATTAAGGATCTGCTATATTTGTCTAGAAGAGAGCTGTGAATTAAAAATATGGTGCAAGATATATATAATTTTGAATTTTATAGTAACCTTGTTAAAGAAAAGGTAAAAGAAACAGGTGAAATTAATTTTAATAATATATTTCATTTATCCAAATATACATTCAAGATATTATCATCTCCATGTGTAATAATTAATATTAATAATCATTGCTGAGATATTTCACTTAAACTAAGTCTTTGAAACTCAGTGTGTACTTTTCATATACAGCACATCTCAATTCGGGAGCTAAAATTTCATCAGAAATACTTGATCTGTATTTAGACTGCATAAAACTTACAGAAGAAAAAGCAGATTCACATACCAAGTTATTTAAAATATAAAATATATTTAAAATATAACCAAGTTATTTAAATATAAATATTTAAAATATTTATTTATAAATCTTTAAATTTAAATTAAAGAATTAAAACTAAATATAATTTAAAATGGAGTTCCTCAGTTGCACTAGACACAGTTCATATTTTCAACTAACCACATGGGGCTACCACTGGGCAGTGCAGACCTAAGGAAGCTGAGGATGCATTTAACTGAAATATTTAAGCTCACACAAGGTATAACTCGTCACTCGAAGGGGCATGTTTCTTTCTAATTGGTGGCTTCCTGGTCAGATTTTTCGCTTTAATTTCTTGTGCTCCTCACAGAGCATAGTAAGCTTCCACAACTCATCTCTACCAGCGACAGAATAGACTGAACAGTTTTAGAAACATTTAAGCCTTCCTTGGAGGTTAAGTGACACCAGAAGGCTGGGACTTCATTTTCAACTGAAGACATTGACACTCAAAAGGTTAAACTTGTCTGTCCACAGACTCTTGTTTTCTCTGTGAGGATGGGACTTGTACTGTCTCCGCTGCAAACAAGGTGAAGTGCAAGAAAATGAACTCTCTCTGCAAATCCCCATCGATGGGTTTGGTTTTCAGAGAAAACATCGCCCAACTCTGACCCTTCAGGGTAACCAAGTCTTTAAAAAACTAGTTCTTAAGAGTAATTTAATCGAAAACCTAAGAATACCCTGAACTGTAAAATCAGGTTGAAATTTGGACCTAAACTTAGGCACAGGTGGTCATTCGTTGGGGCTCTGGAAACATGGCTAGTGCCTCTGAGGGAATGAATGTTTAATTAAAACTGAATGTCACCCAGTTTTAATTAATTTTCATTTTAAAACTGGCACTCAATTCAGTGAGTGGAGAGCATTGATGTTTATTTGGAATAAGTCAGGGATGTAAATACGTTTTCACCTGTAAATTTCCTGAACTCTAAACACATCTTCATTCTATGAATCACTCAAAGAGCATTTGTCCACACACCAGGCACTGTGCTCAGCACTGGGAACATACCAGAAATGGAGATGATACCGTCTCTGCCCTCATGAGGCTAGCAGCACGGCAGGGAAGACAGCCCGTCGCTGAAAATGTGTTGATAGCTAGGATGGAACGCTACCACTGAGAGCTAAGAAAGCCCAAAGCAGGGGCACCCGACCTGTGCGGGAGGGCGGGACTGCTGTGGTCCTGTGGCCTTGGATGCACTGGGAGATCTTGACCTTGCTGATACCCAAAAGAATTCCAGTTCTCAATACAGATTTCCTGCATAGCACAAGCCCAGTTCACATGCAAACAGAAAAATGAACATGAAGCCCCATCTGGGCTGAAAATAAGATTGCTCCTTCGTAATAATAGAATTCTCCCACAAGCACACCTTTGGATCCCCGGTGTCCATATAAATTTTCAGTTCCTTACAGTCAACAGGGTAGACACTCAGTTATCCCAAAGGAAAGAACTATCTGTACATTAATTCATTTTCAAGACTGAATCCTTATTTATTACCAGAGACCCTACCCAAATCACGGGAGAGACTACATACGGAAATGGACTTTTCTCTACACCCCAAGACAAGCGGGACACAGTGTTATTTCACTCGTCGTGCTGACATTTCAATGTAAAAAGAGTCGTTCGTCAAGGTAAAACATTACAGTACCTTTTGAATAGTTTTATGATTCTTTTCTGCCTTCTCTTTCAGACTTACAATTTCATCTCCTGTAAACAAAAGGAAAGAGAGGCCAACCATGAAATTACAAGCTTATGGCCCTGTATTCAAACTCCCTGCTTCAGGGCAGGCTGTACACGGCTGGCAGACATGCTGGACGCAAGTCCTAGCAGCACTGTGACCCTCACAACTGCCCTTGACATTCACAGCCTTCTTCCTGCTCTTCAGACAGCTGGTCAGATAGGGATTAAGAACTAAGTTCAAGATCCAAGTGTGGCTGAGGGCTGAAAGCTTTTCATCCATACTAGCAATGGACATTTTTGCCGTTAGTCACAGCCAATACAAAGTGCTTTAGCAGGTGGCACTTTATGACTCAGTAAGAACTACCAAAGTCTGAAAAAGCAGCATCGCACCACATTAGAAGGGAAATGAAACTACACTGGCATGGTATAATTTATA
>NW_025411191.1:0-5161 GCF_002201575.2 Neomonachus schauinslandi | reverse complement strand
GGGGCTGATGAAGAAAGTTCCAGAAGAGGAAGAAGCAAGAGATGAGTCAGGGAATAGATGGAAGGATGAATCAGGGCAAAGAAGAATGATCCTCTTCAGATAAAAAGGAGTAAAGGTAAGGCTAGGTCAGCTAAGTGACGGAGTAAGAGAGCGCAGAAGGGGGAAAAAAAAAAATCCAAGTGTCCGCCATGTTTCCTGTGAGTTAGGAAGCATGGAGGATGGAATATGGGAATTAAGAAAAGTGGTGGAGATTAGAAGAGCTGTAGGGGGTAGTAAGAAAGGGTGCTAAGTAGATCCAAGTGAAATGCTAAGCAGGGAGAAGGTGCAGCTACTCTCGATTAAAACCCCATATGCTTGCAATGCCACCAACAGGCAAGGATTGGCCCATCTCCACTGGAGCAGGGCTGGAGAACAGTGGGGACTGGTAGATAAGGGTCTCCGAAGGTGACACAGTGGTATAGTTGATAAGGTGGGAGGGTAGATGGCAGGTTTAGGGAAAGTAATGGAATGAGGTGGAAGGAAAGGAAAAGATTTTGTATTGAGTCATCATACCTTGGTCTGAAAAGGAGTGTCACCAAGTTTTCAATGGGTGTCAATTACCACAAACACCAAGACCATTAGCCCCAACCCTTCCTGCCTCCTTAGATCACTCTTCATCAATGACCTCTTCTGCTCTACGTCTCCACTCTCATTCTTCTTTCCATTGGCATCGTTTAAAAATATTCTAGTTTCTTCTTTAAAAAAGAATTCCTCCCTCAGCCCCATGTCCCTCTCCAACTACTCCCTTACCTCTCTCTAGCCATCCACAGCCAAACTTCTAGAGAGTTGCCCACACTCACCGTCTCCACTTCTGCATTCACCCTGCTTCTCACCTGTTCCCACCGTTCCAGGAAAATGACTCCCATTAATATCACCGGGGTCACTTTGTTGCCAGAGCTAATTGCCTAATCTTCCCTTTTGAGCCTTTAGCACAGTGCAAAGGAAATTCTCCCTTGCTTGGCTTCCGTGATGTCCCCTCTCTGGCTTCCCCTACTGACTGTTCTCATCTTCATTCGAATGCTCTCCAGCCTCAACTTCTCCTTTACCTCTCCCACCTTCAACATTATCAATGACCATAGCTTTTACTGCCTAAACATCCCTGGAATTCATCCTGCTTGATCATTCCCAGTGTCACTGTCCTCTTTCTGTTTCAGATTATACTTTCTCTGGTCTATCCAAGTAGCCTCTTAACTGGTCTCTCTAGCTCCAGATTTCCCTCCCTCCCTCTCATTTTCTTTCTGAAACGTGAAACCAATCCTTCCACAATGTTCAAGGCTCCCCAATGCACTCAGAAGGCAACTCAAACCCCTTAGCATGAATAATAATCCTCTGCCATGAGCCCTGCTTCTTACCACCCCTTGCTCTCGCATACCCCTCAGCTATAGCAAATCACATGCACTTACTTGCCTTTTGCATGTTTCTGACCCTTCCCACTTCCCATATCCCTTTCCTGGCTTACTAGAACCTCTCTTCTGGGAGTCAACTCAGAGTCCTTCCTCCAACCTTCCCGGATCCCTTACAATCCACGCTGGGCTCCCCAACATGGCCCACAGCAATCTATGCTGCCCTGCATCCTGATGCTGATCACACCCTGAGCTGTCATTTCTGACTTCTGGCTGACTCCCTCCCAGAAGGAGATTCATATTAAGGCCACAGCTGGAATATAGATTCAGCTGTTATTAGATTATTGGAATTTAAACATGCAAGTTACTGAGTATCATAATAGACAGTGCTTCAAACCCTGATGGAAGGCACGAGATCAGCCTACCCAAATACAGGCCATTTTCAACTTGGTTTTCATTGAACCCAGGGCTAAAAAAAGGAAACATGTGTCTATCCAGGGGCTTCTGAGCTGTTTACCCCGCCCCCTTCTTCCTGCCCCAACCCAAATTCTCATAGCTCACCGGATTCCTACCTTGTACTTTAGCCATACCAAATCACAAACAAGTCCACAAACATATCTCATGCTGTATGCATTCACGGTCCGACCCAGCTCTTCCACCTTCCTACCTACCTGGAAAGATCAGCTCCAGTGAAAGAGTGCGAAGTAAGTGTGGAGCTATGTGTGAAGCCTTTCTAGAACCTTCCAGGTAAAGCTAGACATCTCTTCTCTATGTACATACTTCCATTACAGTCCACATCACACAGCCCGAGGGTTTTTGTCTCTTGCTCTAGACTTAATCTGCTCTACAGCAGGGCCGTGTGTGTGTGTGTGTGTGTGTGTGTGTGTGTGTGTGCGTGTGTGTGTCTCCACAGTAGCACAGAGCCTGGCCCTAAAAGGCATCTAATAAACATTGCTGAATTAATTGATATAGTGGAGGATATTGGAAACCAAACCAGTAATATCAGCTCTTGTTTGTTCAACAACTCCTGACGTGCTTGCCAGTTGACAAAGCACTTTGATGCACATTATCTCATTCTATCTTCACAGTAAGCCTGTGAGAGACAGGAAGAAGGATAAGGCACTGGCCCAAGGGACCACAGTGGCAGAAATGCAAGAGGAACCCAAGGTTCTAGATTCTTTCTGCTCAATACAAATTTGTGCTTACATTCAGTGTTTCTGTGGAGGTCCAGTACGTATAAAGAAAAAAAGAAAAAAGGATTTAGAAATGATCAAACAGATTAAGGATCTGCTATATTTGTCTAGAAGAGAGCTGTGAATTAAAAATATGGTGCAAGATATATATAATTTTGAATTTTATAGTAGCCTTGTTAAAGAAAAGGTAAAAGAAACAGGTGAAATTAATTTTAATAATATATTTCATTTATCCAAATATACATTCAAGATATTATCATCTCCATGTGTAATAATTAATATTAATAATCATTGCTGAGATATTTCACTTAAACTAAGTCTTTGAAACTCAGTGTGTACTTTTCATATACAGCACATCTCAATTCGGGAGCTAAAATTTCATCGGAAATACTTGATCTGTATTTAGACTGCATAAAACTTACAGAAGAAAAAGCAGATTCACATACCAAGTTATTTAAAATATAAAATATATTTAAAATATAACCAAGTTATTTAAATATAAATATTTAAAATATTTATTTATAAATCTTTAAATTTAAATTAAAAAATTAAAACTAAATATAATTTAAAATGGAGTTCCTCAGTTGCACTAGACACAGTTCATATTTTCAACTAACCACATGGGGCTACCACTGGGCAGTGCAGACCTAAGGAAGCTGAGGATGCATTTAACTGAAATATTTAAGCTCACACAAGGTATAACTCGTCACTCGAAGGGGCATGTTTCTTTCTAATTGGTGGCTTCCTGGTCAGATTTTTCGCTTTAATTTCTTGTGCTCCTCACAGAGAATAGTAAGCTTCCACAACTCATCTCTACCAGCGACAGAATAGACTGAACAGTTTTAGAAACATTTAAGCCTTCCTTGGAGGTTAAGTGACACCAGAAAGCTGGGACTTCATTTTCAACTGAAGACATTGACACTCAAAAGGTTAAACTTGTCTGTCCACAGACTCTTGTTTTCTCTGTGAGGATGGGACTTGTACTGTCTCCACTGCAAACAAGGTGAAGTGCAAGAAAATGAACTCTCTCTGCAAATCCCCATCGATGGGTTTGGTTTTCAGAGAAAACATCGCCCAACTCTGACCCTTCAGGGTAACCAAGTCTTTAAAAAACTAGTTCTTAAGAGTAATTTTATCGAAAACCTAAGAATACCCTGAACTGTAAAATCAGGTTGAAATTTGGACCTAAACTTAGGCACAGGTGGTCATTCGTTGGGGCTCTGGAAACATGGCTAGTGCCTCTGAGGGAATGAATGTTTAATTAAAACTGAATGTCACCCAGTTTTAATTAATTTTCATTTTAAAACTGGCACTCAATTCAGTGAGTGGAGAGCATTGATGTTTATTTGGAATAAGTCAGGGATGTAAATACACGTTTTCACCTGTAAATTTCCTGAACTCTAAACACATCTTCATTCTATGAATCACTCAAAGAGCATTTGTCCACACACCAGGCACTGTGCTCAGCACTGGGAATATACCAGAAATGGAGATGATACCGTCTCTGCCCTCATGAGGCTAGCAGCACGGCAGGGAAGACAGCCCGTCGCTGAAAATGTGTTGATAGCTAGGATGGAACGCTACCACTGAGAGCTAAGAAAGCCCAAAGCAGGGGCACCCGACCTGTGCGGGAGGGCGGGACTGCTGTGGTCCTGCGGCCTTGGATGCACTGGGAGATCTTGACCTTGCTGATACCCAAAAGAATTCCAGTTCTCAATACAGGTTTCCTGCATAGCACAAGCCCAGTTCACATGCAAACAGAAAAATGAACATGAAGCCCCATCTGGGCTGAAAATAAGATTGCTCCTTCGTAATAATAGAATTCTCCCACAAGCACACCTTTGGATCCCCGGTGTCCATATAAATTTTCAGTTCCTTACAGTCAACAGGGTAGACACTCAGTTATCCCAAAGGAAAGAACTATCTGTACATTAATTCATTTTCAAGACTGAATCCTTATTTATTACCAGAGACCCTACCCAAATCACGGGAGAGACTACATACGGAAATGGACTTTTCTCTACACCCCAAGACAAGCGGGACACAGTGTTATTTCACTCGTCGTGCTGACATTTCAATGTAAAAAGAGTCGTTCGTCAAGGTAAAACATTACAGTACCTTTTGAATAGTTTTATGATTCTTTTCTGCCTTCTCTTTCAGACTTACAATTTCATCTCCTGTAAACAAAAGGAAAGAGAGGCCAACCATGAAATTACAAGCTTATGGCCCTGTATTCAAACTCCCTGCTTCAGGGCAGGCTGTACACGGCTGGCAGACATGCTGGACGCAAGTCCTAGCAGCACTGTGACCCTCACAACTGCCCTTGACATTCACAGCCTTCTTCCTGCTCTTCAGACAGCTGGTCAGATAGGGATTAAGAACTAAGTTCAAGATCCAAGTGTGGCTGAGGGCTGAAAGCTTTTCATCCATACTAGCAATGGACATTTTTGCCGTTAGTCACAGCCAATACAAAGTGCTTTAGCAGGTGGCACTTTATGACTCAGTAAGAACTACCAAAGTCTGAAAAAGCAGCATCGCACCACATTAGAAGGGAAATGAAACTACACTGGCATGGTATAATTTATA
>NW_025411190.1:0-5162 GCF_002201575.2 Neomonachus schauinslandi | reverse complement strand
AAAAAAAAAAAATGAAAGGCATCTGAATCAGCAAGGAAGAAGTACAACTTTCACTAATGCAGATGACATGATACTCTATCTAGAAAACCTGAAAGACTCCACCAAAAGAACTGCTAGAACTGATAAACAAATTCAGTAAAGTTGCAGGATACAAAATCAACATACAGAAATCTGTTGTATTTCTATACACCAGTAATGAAGCAGCAGAAAGAGAAATTAGGGAATCCCATTTACAATTACACCAAGAACAGGAAGATACCTAGGAATAAACCCAACCAAAGAAGTGAAAGACCTGTACACTGAAAACTATAAAACACTGATGAAAGAAATTGAAGATGACACAAAGAAATGGAAAGACATTCCGTGCTCATGGACTGGAAAAGCAAATATTGTTAAAATGTCTATATACCCAAAGCAGTCTACGCATTTAACACAATCCCTATCAAAAGATCAACAGCATTTTTCACAGAACTACAACAAACAATCCTAAAATTTGTATGGAACCACAAAAGACCCCCAATAGCCAAAGCAATCTTGAAAAAGAAAAGTTGGAGTCATCTCAGTTCTGGACTTCAAGTTATATTACAAAGCTGTAGTAATCAAAACAGCATGGTACTGGCACAAAAATAGACACAGAGATCAATAGAACAGAACAGAAAACCCAGAAATGAACCCACAATTATATGGTTAATTAATCTTCGACAAAGCAAGAAAGAAGATGTTCCAAGCATTTAAAATCATGAATTCCTTTGGTAATCATTGGTGATATTTGTAACTGTGGCTTTCATTATAGTGATATCCTTTACTTAGCTTTTGGTGGTTGGGTCTTTATAGGGCTTAGAATCCAGTACAGTTTATATTACATCCTTGATTATGCTAAGTGCCTCCTAATGCAAGTATTTGCATTCCTGGTTTCCACATTCAGAGGTGATTAAAATCAATTAGTGCCATTGTTCTTTGGCCTTTCAGGTGGCAATAAAGATTGAACCTTGAGCTCCAGCCAGATGGCATTATTCTCTTTCCCTGGATTCTGCCTACTTTTTCAGGTTTAAGAGCATTTGCTCAATCTGCTTCTTCTCCCTAAAATGTTAATATCCCTTCCTCCATTTCTTCCCATTGAAATTCTGAAAAATCTTCACTATTTCTAAGAAGTCCTTTGCAGATTTGAGGGTACTGCTGCATAATAATACCTGTTAGAAAACTATTAAAAGGGAGTAAAGTTTTACAGGACTAGTGCACAATGCTCTTAAACCTGAAAAAGTAGGTAGAGTTCAGGGGAAGAGAATAATTCAATCTGGCTGGAGCTCAAGGTTCATGCTTTGAGAAATAAGTCTTGATCGATTGGATAGGAGGGTTTTGGGTATGTGGTAAGTTGGATTTTAGACTGTGGATATTCAGTGAGTCTGAGAAGAGAATAGTTATGGTCAGAGGCACATTTGATTTAGATCGTCTTTACTTTTCTGAGTGAACATTTTGAGTTTAGTTCCCAGCAACTATAGGGGTCTAGCATGCTCCAATAATAAAGTGTGTCTGTACCTAACAGGTTTTAGTCATCTAAGTCTAAAGTCCTATTCTGAGTAAGTTTATGCATCCTACTCTCCACTGGCAGATTATTACCCTTATGTTAGCAATAGCCTTTAGTCACATCAATGAAGAATTTTCTGTAAGTTGTTTAAATTCATTTTATTTATGCTACTCACCATTATTAATCATTATTTTTGTGCATGTCTATCTCTAACATTAGAATGTAGGCTCCTTTAAAGTACAGGCAGTGTTTAATTAGCCTCTATGATAACACTGTGCTCATAGTAGATATTCAATAATTGTTTTGGAAAGAATTAGTTAATGGCATATGACAGTCTTGGATCAGCCATCAGCCTGCTGATCAGCTTACATAATATTATATGAAAATTTCCTGTAGCGATTCATTTTGCTAACATTTAACATATGTTTACATTAATGTATTTGATCCTATCAAAAACACTAAGACATAGATAATAGTATGTCCCTAATTTGGGGGGAAAAAAAAGTCTTATAAAGGTTCAATAAATTTCCCAAGCTTTCATAGCTAGGATTTAAATTAAACATTCTGACATATAAATCATTGTGATAGCATACTATTACCTGAAACAGAAAAATAGGATTAAATTAACAAGCTGAAGGAGAAAAAAAATATTTTTGCTATCATGAATAAGAAGAAGAGACTCATTATTTTTTTGCATTCAATTATTTTTGGCAAAATCCAATTATGTTCAGTCCTTGGGGTATGGGTGGAGTTCTTCTGTATATGTCTCTTCTAGTTGTTCCCAGGTAGGTAAGCTGTGACCTCACCTTCTGAAGCAGTGAGCTGCTGTCAGGATCCACATGCTACTGATCAGGATGCCTCCACAGTGGTGAACATTACCCGTCTGTAGACTGACTTGCCACGGCCAGTCCCCTTCTTCAGCCTTAGTGCCTCCAAGGATCCTCTCCTCAGACAAAGTTATTAGGTCTGGATGGGCCCCACAGCCTAATGAGACAAGGGCATAATGAGCTGGGAAGATCATGATTCATTTACATTTGGGAGATGCTGCCAGAGTCTCTCTATCTTTTACAACTTTTCTGTCTTTTATGTATTCTTCCCCAGAACATGCTAGCCTTTCCAAAAGCATGATCAGTGTGTTATTTTTTAGAGTACTTATGTGACTACTGTTGACTAGAGACTGCATTTTAGAGAATATTTCTGAACTTAATTACATGGAGTCTTCAAATTCTGGAGCGCCTTCAGAGTTCTCTGGAGTTTCTCATGAATAGAAGTTAAGATAGGTCAGTGCTGGTTGTAACAGCCTGGGCCACAAGTTCACTAGGAAATTTCCATCCTCTCTCTAGCTTTGCTATTCAAAAGTGTGGTCTGTGGACCTGCAGTATGGAAGTTTATTAGAGATGTTGCCACTGTGTGAAAATAACCTAAGGGTCTATCAATGGATGAATGGGTCAAGAGAATGTTTATATATATATTTACACACACGTATGTGCATGCATGCACACACACACACACACAGAGGGATATTATTCAGTCTCAAAAAACAAGGAAATCCTTTTGTTTGCAACAACATGGATAAACTGGAAGGTATTGTTCTAAGTAAAATAAGCCAGACAAATACTGCATGGTACCACTTATATGTTGTGGAATCTTAAAAAAAAAAAAAAAAAAAAAAAAAAAAATTTCAGGAAAAAAAGGGGAAAAAGAATGGGAAAAGGGGGGGGGGGGGGGGGAAAGGGGGAGAATTTGGGGAAAGGGAAAAAAATTTCAGCTATAAGGTGAATAAGGTCTGAGGATCTAGTGTGTAACAGGGTGACTACAGTTGATAACACTGTATTGTATAATTGAAATTTGCAGGAATATAGAACTTAAATGTTCTTACAAAAAAGGGGGGGCTAAATATGTGAGGTGATGAATATGTTAACTAGATGGAATATTTTCATAATGTATATGTATAACAAATCAAGATATGTACTTTAAATATCTTACAATTTTGTCAATTATACGTCAAAGCTGAAAAAAAATTAACTCAAAGACCCACACCAGGGAACAAATCAGAAGCTGCATTCTCCTCCTCCCCGACTTTATTGTGGAATAATTGACAAATATAATTCTGTATATTTAAAATGTATAGTGCAATGAGTTGATGTACATATACATTGTTGATTACCAAGATCAAGACAACCAACACCTCCATCACCTCACATAGTTAACTCTTTCTTGTGTGTGTGTGGCGAGAATACTTAAGATCTACTCTCAGCAACTTTCAAGCATACGATACTGTATTATTAATCTTAGTCACCCTATGTTAAATCCTCAGAACTTATTAGAAGCTACATTCTAATAGGTGATTCATGTGTACATTGAAGTTGGAGGAAAACTGTTCTTATCAAGAAATCTCCATAGTGGTAATCCAGCTCATCATGGAAGTTCCAGACCTCCATAACCAACTCTATATTACCAAATGTGCCCTTGGGAAAGAGTTATTTCAGGTCCACAGGATATTCTTTTTTTTTTTTTTAAGATTTTTTTTTTATTTATTTGACAGAGAGAGAGACAGCAAGAGAGGGAACACAAGCAGGGGGTAGTGGGAGAGGGAGAAGCAGGCTTTCCCCTGAGCAGGGAGCCCAATGTGGGGCTCGATCCCAGGATGCCGGGATCAGGACCTGAGCCGAAGGCAGACACTTAATGACTGAGCCACTCAGGCGCCCCTCCACAGGATATTCCTGAGGGTAACTGAGGGTTTCTAAGTACCTAAATGAGATTTAAACATCTTAAGAAAGAAAGCCCATGAACATTCCAATGGCTTAATCTGAAATGATCATTCAAGTCCTCTCAATTCCCATTCCCATGTTTATTTGCTTTTTTTCAGTCTATTACTAAGAAATTAGAAGTAAATTACCAACAACAATTTCTATTGCTCTAAAGTCGTGACACTGCTTCAATAGGACATCCATCCAAAGACATTTTTTCCTAACAGACTTTCCAGATAGAGGAGGGCTAGACTTCCGTTAAGAATATACACAGAACGTAAGTTCCTTTGTTGCATCCTTCAACCAAATTCCTTAGTAAATCACTTAAGCACATTTTCATTAAAAAGAAGCATGAATTAAATATATAATGAAGTTGAGAAATACCCATAAAGGTAGCATTACCTTGTAACATCACTTAAGTATTTGAGATAGGCCAGCTGTTGAGGTACACTGAACTAATTTCTAACTACATTTCATCACCAGAGAAGGAAACAGCAGTTTTCTAGGGATTATATTTCTGCTGTACTAGCCTGAGAGTATACAGAATGACACTGGGAAGTCGTGTCTTTTCCTTCAGATTAGAGACATAAAACTGACAACACTTTTATAATTTTTTTAAATTATACTTTTTGATTAACTTAAATCCACAGCAAAGCAGGCTATTCTGGTGGTCAGGAGGAGCCACATAAAAGGTGTCGCTGAACATAATTTACAAGTTTACAGAAGTGCCACCATAGACTCGGGGTAGGAAAAGCTTCCCGAAGCTGCCAAGAAAATTTTCCTGAGGTCAAACACGACACCGAATGCCACTGCTGCCACCTCCTTCTTCTAAACATCCCTCCATGGGCCAGTGGAATCAGCAACGTCTTCTCTCAACAGCGACCCAC